>NC_045448.1:102812471-102847265 GCF_002776525.5 Piliocolobus tephrosceles
AAGGAAGGAAGGAAGGAAGGAAGGAAGGAAGGAAGGAAGGAAGGAAGAAAGGAAGGAAGGAAGGAAGGCCTCTCCTAAGTGGTGGATCCTCCTAGGAGTCCCACACAAGAGACCGACAGAATGAGTAATGGGTCCAGGGCTCCAGGGAAGTAACAAACTGCAAAAGGGAGGGAGACTCAGAAGGCAGGCCACCCATATCAACCTAATCCCAAATCCTCATCCTTCCCCACAGTCAGACGGAGACACACTATTCTTATTAAACCATTCAGTGAGGCTGGGTGTAATGGCTCTTGCCTTAATCCCGGCACTTTGGGAGGCCGAGGCGGGTGGATCACCAGGTCAGGAGTTCAAGACTAGCCTGGTCAACATGGTGAAGTCCCGTCTCTACTAAAAATACAAAAATTAGTCGGGTGTGGTGGCAGGCGCCTGTAGTCCCAGCTACTCGGGAGGCTGAGGTGGGAGAATCACTTGAACCTGGGCGGCAGAGGTTGCAGTGAGCTGAGATCGTACCACAGCACTCCAGCCTGGGCAACAAAGCAAGACTCCATCTCAAAAAAAAAAAAAAAAAAATCAGTGATAGGTGAAGAAGAATCTCAAATATGAACATAGATAGCCAAGATTAGCCTAGTATTTGTGGAAAAGCAACACTGAGAAAAGAAAGGCATCAAAATCATCAAACTGAAAAAAAAAAAAACCTTAAAAAGTAAATAACCTGAAAAGGAAAGAAAAAAATACTTTAAAGTATAAGTGATATTCTTAGAGAAAATTAAAAGGTTTTCATATCCTGACATCAAGATGGTAAGAGTACATTCATACATATCCATTATCCCATAATGTAGGGGGGTTAAAATTCCTCTATTAAAGGACAAAGACTCTAATTGGCTTAAAGAAAAAAAAGTCTTGATACCGTATACTAACAGCATAGTGTTTAATAGTATAGGTTCTAGATTTGAATCCTAGTTCCAATACCTATTAAAACCTGTTTATGCCTAGTGTTCCATTACTGGAACACTAACCGTGTGGGAGTTATTTATATACTACTGCTCAAGGTTGTTTTTTGATTGCAAAAATTCAAAAAAATTGCAACCTCAGGCATAAATGGGTTAATGATTGATGAAATAAAAGTTTACATAATTGGGCTGAATAGAAGGATGGATTCAGCTTAAAGTGTAAGATCAATCCAAGAAATTCTCCCTAAATAGAGCACTAAAAGATAAAGTAATGATAATTATGAGATAGAAAGTAAATGACATGGAAGACAGGTAATTGGACATTTTTCCTATAAGCCTTCTAAAGATACCAGAGAAAAAAGAGGAGAAGAATTATTCAAATAAATAATTGCCAATTTTTCAGAACTGTTAGAAAATATAAATTTTCAGATTTAAAGTTCACTATGGGTTGAGCAAGAAAAAAAGAAAAATAATCCAGAAGTGTCATCTTAATTTTTTTTTTTTGAGACGGAATCTTGCTCTGTTGCCCAGGCTGGAGTGCAGTGGCGTGACCTCAGCTCACTGAAAGCTCCTCGTCCTGGGTTCACACCATTCTCCTGCCTCAGCCTCCTGAGTAGCTGGGACTACAGGCGCCCGCCACCTCTCCTGGCTAATTTTTTTTTGTATTTTTAGTAGAGACGGGGTTTCACCATGTTGGCCAGGATGGTCTCGATCGCCTAACCTCGTGATCCACCCGCCTCGGCCTCCCAAAGTGCTGGGATTACAGACGTGAGCCACCGCGTGCGGCCTCATCTTAAATTTTTAAAGCTCCAAGGATAAAACGAAATTCTTAAAACTTCCAGAAGACAAACCCACCCCCACCAACAACAACCAGCTTGTCTAGAAAGAAAGGGTAATCAGATCAGCATGGAAACAGTAGATCAGCATAAGGGAGAAAAAAGGAAAAATTAACCTCAAAATTCTGAGTGGAAGTTACTTTGAACTTCAAATTTTATATCCAGCCCAAGTAACATTCAAGTGGGAGGTCAAAATGAAGATATCTTTATGAAACTGACTGGTTTTACTGTTCAGTTCGAACTTTTAGTGTTAGGTTTATGAACAGCAGTCTCGAACCCACTCAGTTAGGGTAACTGAGTAATCACCCTTAGTAATTAGTATGCATTTAAATTTGGCACATACTGTTCATGTGTATAAAAATCTAGTTAATCTGAGAAATCAAACAGAATCGGAGTATATCACTTTCTTTTATAGCTCTGTCCTGACATCTTTCAAAGTAATGTAAAAGCACAAAAAGTAAACCTTTACTTTAAACAACTTCCTGTGGTAGGTAGCATATATATTATTTTAATGCCCTGAAATTTAGAAAGGTCTCTTCAACCAGCAGTAAGAAGAAAAGCTGCTTTCATTTTCTGTTTTCCAGGTCATTAGCATTCAAATGTTCTTAATGCTTCTGTAAAAACAGAAACTAAAATCTTCTCTTTCTTACTCCCATTTTTGTTTCTTTATAACTTTTGGTGAACCACATTGCCTGACTCTGAGGCATGCTAGTGTGGTTTTATAAACAGATATTTTAAGTGGCAGAGTCAGTTAGAAGTTTTGCAATATACAGTGCTTTTTTTATGTCACGTTGTTAAACTCAGCTGCAAATAAAGTTTTTTAATGTAAAAAAAGGACTTTTTTGGGCATTAAAGATTTTGAAAGTTTACATCCCATAGGGCTTTTACAAGATAATATTCCAGAATGTATGTCAGTGAAAGAAAACAAATTATCATAGAAATTAGAAGATAAGGGATGCAAGAGAAAAGAGTGAGCAAGAAGGCCAGAAAAACAAAAGTTTAAATACTTATTGGTGGATAATGGAATATAATTTTCTTAATACTCTGGAGTTAAATTCCAACTATTTTCAACATGGGGGTAATAAATTTGTGGTAAATCTGACTTGTATTTTTCAAGATATAGACACTGATTTACTCTGTTTTTAAAAATATAAAGGTTAAATCTGTTGAATAATAATTACATTGTTAATAATTTGAGGGTAATTGCTAGAAAATTAGAAATAGAATAATGATATGTTTTAGATTTGTGTCTCTGCAAAAATTTCATGTCGAGTTGTAATCCCCAGTGTTGGATGAGGGGCCTGGTGAGAGGTGACTGGATCATGGGGGCTGATTTCTCCCTTGCTGTTCTCATGATAGTGAGTGAGTTCTCACAAGATCTGGTTGTTTTTTTGTTTGTTTGTTTTGTTTTTTTAAAAAGTGTGTAGCACCTCCCCGTGCTCTCTTTTCCTTCTTCTCCAGCCACGTAAGATGTGCCTGCTTCCCCCTCACCTTCTGCCACGATTCTAAGTTTCCTGAGGCCTCCCCAGCCATGCTTCCAGTACAGCCTGCAGAACTCTGAGTCAATGAAACCTTTTTTCTTTGTAAGTTACCCAGTCTCAGGTAGTTCTTTATAGCAATGAAAGAACAGACTAATACAAATACCTGCCAAATTAAAGAAGGAAAGAAAGAAAATGGAATAAAGGAAATGTCATCAATTCAACAAGGATAGAAAAAAAAAAAACTATAACAAAAAAGAATGGTAACTGGAAGATACAAAATGACATGATATATTAAGTTTCGTATAGTATCAAAAATATCAGTAAGCAGCTATGATGGTAAAAATGTATTTCCAGCTCACATCACTTGATGATCATGCCTTGACTATGTCTCTGCCTCAGGATGTGGGTCTGTTCCATGTATTTTCTCAATCTAGGACTTGTAATGATAGAGCACCCTTATCTGAGGCATACTTATTTTCTTTTCTTTTTTTTTTTTTTTTGAGACGGAGTTTCCCTCTGTCGCCCAGACTGGAGTGCAGTGGCGCGATCTCGGCTCACTGCAAGCTCTGCCTCCTGGGTTCACACCCGGCTCAGCCTCCCAAGTATTTGGGACTACAGGGGCCCGCCACCATGCCTGGCTAATTTTTTGTATTTTTAGTAGAGACGGGGTTTCACCATGTTAGCCAGGATAGTCTCAATCTCCTGACCTCGTGATCCGCCTGCCTCGGCCTCCCAAAGTGTTGGGATTACAGGCGTGAGCCACCGAGACATACTTATTTTCATGGCAGAGGGGCAAGGAGAAAAGACCTTCAAATATTGATGGTTGGAGTCCCCCAACTACACTGCCCAGACAGATCTCATAGTAATTCCACTAGGAAATAAGCCACACCCACTCACAGAGAGCATCCATTAAGCTTTTTTCCCCCTATATGCTTTAAGTGACTCACTCCTAACTGTGAATAAAATGATCATCTAAGGATTGACAGTTAAGGAAACTTTCCACATAAAAGCAAAAATCGGCCAGGCTCAGTGGCTTACACCTGTAGTCCCAGCACTTTGGGAGGCCCTGGCAGGAGGATCACTTGAGCCCAGAAGTTCAAGACCAGGCTGGGCAACGTAGCAAGACCCCATCTCTCCAAAAAATAGCCAGGATGGTGGTACACACCTGTAGACCTAACTACATGGGAGGCTGAGGTGGGAGGATCACTTGAGCAGTGAGGCTGCAGTGAGCTATGATCAGGCCACTGTACTCCAGCCTGAGCAACAGAGTGAGACCCCATCTCAAAATAAATAAATACATAAATAAAAGCACAAATCAAAACAAAAAACTAACAAAAGAGAAAACAAAACCAAGGAACCAGAAATGATGCCGAAATATAAAAAATTTTGAAAGCAAAACATTATTTTCGAAGAGGTAAAACATAGTAATTATCTATTTTTATTTATTTGTATATTTTTTGAGATAGGGTCTCACTCTGTTGCCCACGCTGGAGTTCAGTGTTACCACCAGTGTTCACTGCAGCCTCAACCTCTTGGGCTCAAGTGATCCTCCCACTCTGGCCTTTCAAGTAGCTGGGTATAGGAGGACGCCATCATGCCCAGCTAATTTCTTTCTATTTTTTGTAGAGACGGGGTTTCGCCATGTTGCCTAGACTGGTCTCCAACTCCTGAGCTCAAATGATGCACTCGCCTCGACCTCCCAAAGTGCTGGGATTGCAGAAGTGAGCCACCACGCCCAGCCTGATAATTGTATTTATTTAGAAAGGTAAGAAGACCAGCTGTCTTGGAAATTAAAAATACAATGGCACATATGGAAAATTCGATGAACTTTTTCAATGAAATTAAAAAAACTGAAAAAAATCTTCATGAAAAAATTCAATGAAGAGAAGTTTGAGAAAATTCCCTAAGACATGGAAGAAATAAAGAGCTTGGGTAAGAAAGAGGATGGAAATGGGCTAGAAGTGATAGCTGATCAGTGCATCAGTGTGGCAGGCTACTGCGGAACAGGAGTTCCAGAGAGAAAACAAAGGAGACAAAAATTATCAAGTCAACAATTCAAGAGCTCTCTCAGACATAAAAGACATGAGTTTCTAGATGGAAAGTACCAACTGATGATACAGGAGTTGGGCAGGAAAGTGCTGGGAAGGGAAAGGCATGGTCCCTGGCTAGGACCCAGGGGCCTGTGCCCAGAACACCTATGTTCTGTTTCTGTTTTCCTGCCCAAATGCTGCATTTCCCAACACGCCCCCATCCTGTGCCTATAAAAACCCCAAGACCCTAGCAGGCAGAGACACAAGCAGCTGCACATCGAGAGGAGCTTATAGGTAGAAGAAGACACAAGTGGCTGGACTTCGAGAGAAACACATCAGCGTAAGAGCACACCCACAGACGCCGGCAAGCCATCGACCAGAACCTCGCGGAGTTTATCCCGAGTGGTGGGAGGAGACTCCGGGCCACTGAGCTGCCGGATTCCAGGGGAAAACCACCTTCCCACTCCATCCCCTCATGGCTCCCCTATCTGCTGAGAGCTCTTCCCACACAATAAAACCATGCACTCATTCTCCAAGCCCAGGTGTATTCCGATTCTTCCGGTACACCAAGTCCTCTGTCCTTGTGATAAGGCAGAGGGTCTAATTGAGCTGACTGACATAAACTGACTGCCGACAGCTAAACTAAAAGAGCATCCTGTAACACGCGCCCACTGGAGCCTCAGGAGCTGCAAACATTCACCCTGAGACACTGCCGTGGGGTCGGAGCCCCACAGCCTGCCCGTCCCCCTAGGGGTTTGAGCAGCGGGGCACCCAAGAAGCAAGCCACACCCCCATCACACACCCTGCGAGGGGGACTAGGGAACGGTTTCCGTTTCACTAATGCCTAGCAGAGTAGATGAAAATAAACCCCTACTAAGGCAACTCATTGTGAAATGTCAGAGCACTCAGGACAAAAGAAAGATACTGAAAGCTTCCAGGAAACAAAACAGGCCATAGACAAAGGAGTGGAGGTCAGATTGGCTCACACGCCTCAAGAACAGGACTAGAACCAGCAATGCTTTCCAAATCCTGAGGGAAAATGATTTCCTGGGCCGGGCAAGGTGGCTCACACTTTGTAATCCCAGCACTTTGGGAGGCCGAGGTGGGTGGATCACTTGGGTTTGATACCAGCCTGGCCAACATGGCGAAATGCCGTCTCTACTAAAAATACAAAAAACTACTCGGGCGTGGTGGTGGGCACCTGTAGTCCTAGATACTCGGGAGACGGAGGTAGGAGAACCCCTTGAACCCAGGAGGCGGAGGTTGCAGTGGGCTGAGATCACACCACTGCCCTCCAGCCTGGAGGACAGAGCGAGATTCCGTCTCTAAATAAATAAAGAAATAAAAGTTTTGGCCAGGAGCGATGGCTCAGGCCGGGCGCGGTGGTTCATGCCTGTAATCCTAGCCCTTTTGGAGGCCAACACAGGCGGATCACGAGGTCAAGCGATCGAAATCCATCCTGGCCAACGTAGTTAAACCCTGTCTCTACTAAAAATACAAAAAAAGTATCTCGGTGTGGTGTCGCGTGCCTGTAATCCCAGCTATTTGGGAGGCTGAGGCAGGAGAATCGTTTGAATCCGGGAGGTGGAGATTGCAGTCAGCCAGGATCACGCCTCTGCATTCTAGCTGGCTACAGAGTGAGACTCCGTCTCCAAAAAAAAAAAAAAAGACAGTAAGTTTTGCAAAATAATGTCAGACACAACAGAATTTAAACCAAAAGTATTAGATAGAATGAGAAGATATTTCATAATGATAAAAGACACTATATGCCTAGAAAATATATTTTCATGAGCCTTTCCCCTTGTAATAACAAAGCTTGAATATACATGCAAATATGTAAGAAAAAATTGACAGTCAAAATCTTAGTGGGACACTTTAACATACCTTTCTCAAAAATTGACAAATAAAACAGACAAAAAATTAATTCTGCATGCACAAAGAAGATTTGAATAATACAAATAACAACTGGATTTTATATATAATGGATATACATACATACACACATATGCACATATATTTACATATACATATATATGTATATATTCACATGTAGTCCTTTCAGTTGACCTCAGAATACTCATAAGAGCCTCTATGAATTAGGCTATATAGAAAATCTCAATATAGGCCGGGCGGTGTCTCATGTCTGTAATCCCAGCACTCTGGGAGGCTGAGGCAGGAGAATCGCTTTAGCCCAGGAGTTGGAGACCAGCCTGAGCAACATAGTGAGACCTGTCTCTATATAAAAATATATTTTTAAAAAATTTAGTAATAAATAAAAGAAAATTTCAATATACTTCAAAAAGTACAAATATTATGTACATGGCCATACATTCATTCTCTGGCTATGAGGCAATAAAATCAGAAATAATAGAAAAAGGGTAGCAAGAAAAAGAAAAAAGAACTCAATTAGCTTTTAAATTAAAAAAAAAAAATGCTTACTCTTGGCAAGGCCCAGTGGCTCACGCCGTAATCCTAGCACTTTGGGAGGCCGAGGCAGGCGAATGGAGGTCCGGAGTTCGAGACCAGCCTGGCTAACATGGCGATATCCCGTTTCTACTAAAAATACAAAAAATTAGCTGGGTGTGGTGGTGCATGCCTGTAATCCCAGCTACTCAGGAGACTGAGGCAGGAGAACTGCTTGAACCCAGGAGGCAGAGGTTGCAGTGAGCGGGGATTGTGTCATTGCACTCCAGCTTGGGCAACAAGAGCGAAACTCCATGTCGACAAAAAAAAAAAAGGCCAGGCGCGGTGGCTCACGCCTATTAACCTAGCACTTTGGGAGGCAGAGATGGACAGATTGCCTGAGCTCAGGAGTTCGAGACCAGCCTGGGCAACATGGTGAAACCCTGTCTCTACTAAAATACAAAAAAAGAAGCCAGGCGTGGTGGCAGGTGCCTGTAATCCCAGCTATGTGGGAGGCTGAGACACGAGAATTGCTTGAACCCAGGAGGTGGAGGTTGCAGTGAGCCGAGGTCGTGCCATTGCACTGCAGCCTGGGCAACAAAGTGAAACTCTGTCTCAAAAAAAAACAAAGTTCAATCTCTAGGACAAAATAAGAAATAACTAAAATCATTAACTTCTTAAATAAAGGAAAGTGGGAGTACCACATAACAAACCACAGGAAGCTTGAAAATAATTATTGAAAAAGAAATGTAGAGTTAGTAGGAAGAATTAATTGAAAAGGAGAAAAACCCAGCATATTAAATCAATTAAACCAAAAACTGTTTCTTGTGGGGGTGCCGAAGTGGGGGCAATAGACAAACTTTAGACAAGCCTGAACAACACAAATGGGAAGGCAGATCAATAAAATTAAGAAAAGGGACAAAATTATAAATTCATTCCAAAAAAAGAAGCTGCTAGATGAAATGGAAGATATTCTAAGAAGATACAGATTATCAAAAGTGGCTGTTTTCTAAAACAAAAAGCACTTTATGTGGATTTCAAAAGTTTTTGTTGTGGTAAAATGCATGTAACATGAAATATGCCATTTTGACCAGTTTAAGTGTAGAATTCAGTGGCGTTAATTACATTCACACTGTTGTGTAGCCCTCACCACTATCTGTTTTCAAATCTTTTCCATCACCCTAAACAGAGACTTTGTGACTTTTAGGCAGTCACTCCCTATTCCTCTCTTCTCTCAGCCCTAGGTCACCTCTCATCTACTTTCTGCCCTATGAATATGTCTTTTCTAGATATTTCATCTAAGTAGAATCATACACTGTCTCCTTGTGAGTGGCTTATTTCAGTTAGCATGTTCTCAAGGATCGTCCGCGTTGTAGCATGTGTTGGAACTTCATTTCTCTTAAAGGCTGAATACTATCCTATTGTATGTACGTACCACATTTTGTTTATCCATTCATCTGTTTATTATAGACACTTGGATTGTTTCCACCTTTTGGCTATTGTGAATAACACTGTAATGAACATTGGGGCCAAAAGTGACATTTAAAGAGGAAAAAAAGGGCAGGTGCGGTGGCTCACGCCTGTAATCCAAAGCAGGTGGATCGCCTGAGGTCAGGAGTTTGAAACCAGCCTGGCCAACATGGCGAAACCCCACCTCTACTAAAAATACAAAATTTAGCTGGGCGTGGTGGCACGTGCCTGTAATTCCAGCTACTCGGGAGGTGGAGGCAGGAGAATTGCTTGAACCTGGGAGGCGGAGGTTGCAGTGAGCCAAGATGGCACCATTGCACTCCAGCCTGAGCAACAGAGCAAGACTCTGTCAAAAAAAAAAAAAAGGTAGAAAAACAGAATAAGCCAATTACTACAGGAGAAATTAAAGTTAGTGAAAAATCCATCCTGAAAAAGCTGTTTGTCTCAGACAATTACAGGAAAGTTCTCTCAGATCTTAGGACATAGAAAGGTTCCAGAGGCTAGAAAAAGATGGAAAGTTTCCCAAATTATTCTACAAGGCTAACACAGTCTTGCTGTCTAGAGAAACTTTAAAATAAATAGCCTAAAAAAAGAAAACTATAAAGGAACGTCACTTAAAAATATAGACACAAAAATCCTAAGTGGGAATTCAAATAAAATACGGGCAAATAGAATTCATCCATATATCTAAAGACTAATTCTAAAGTGATTGGCCATATAGGGTTTATTCCAGGAATATAAAGCTACTTTAATATTAGGATATCTCTTATTAGAATTCAACACTTCCAGTTTAAAAAAGAAAAAATATATAATAATCTCAAATGTGAAACAGTATTTTGGTTAAATGTCAACATCACTTTCTGAGCAAATTAGAAAAACAGAGACATTTTTTCAGCAAACATTATACTTAATTGTGAGAGACAGAAGTGCTGTCATTAAAAGTCAAGAAGATAGAGGGGTACTCGCTATTTCCACTCCAACCTCATGCTGGATATTCCAATAAGGTGAGCCAAGAAAAGAAATGAAAGATAAAAATATCAGGGAGAAGAAAAGAGAAACTCTCATAGTTTGTATATGGCATCATTGTCTGTTTAGAAAATTCCAGAGAATTGACGGAAAAAAAAATAGAGTATTCAGTAAGATAACCATACACACCAAAAATCTCATTTTTCTGTATACTCTCATTAAGTGATTTAAAAATCCATGGGGGGCGGGGGTGGCACAAAACCCTTTCACAGTAGCAACAGCAAATGCCTTAAGTATAAAGCTTTAAGAAGCAAAAAAATAAGCACCTAAATAAATGGAACAGCAAATGGTGTTCCTAAATCCGGAGACTCTGTGTTTTTATGCTGTCAATTATCTCATTAGTTTGTAAATTCCAATAACTTTCAGTTGGCTGTTTAGAGGAAACTTGGCAAACAGATGCTAAAGTGCTTCAGGAAGAGGAAACTAACAAGAACAGACAAAATATTGAAAAATAGGAATAATGGGAGAAGAACTGCCCTGCCAGAGAGCAAAATGAACTGCAAGGCTATAGAAATTAAAGCAGGGTTATAACCTTGCAGGGAGAGATAAAAAGACAAACATCCATTTATACGTGGGAACTTATATCACCAAAGTGGCATCTCAAGTTAGTGGGGGGAAATGATAGGACATTTGCTATCCATTGAAGAAAATAAACCTAGATCACTACTTCATATTATACAGACAAATACCAGACAAAGAAAATGGCTGGGTTCGGCAGCTCATGCCTCTATTCCCAGCTCTTGGTGAGTGGATCACTTGAGCCCAGGAATTCGAGACCAGCCTGAGCAAAAAAGCAAGACCCTATCTCTACCAATAAATAAATAAATAAATAAAAATTAGCTGGTCATGATGGTGCGAACCTGTGGTCCCGGTTACACAGAGGGCTGAGGTGGGAGGTCAAGGTTGCAGTGAACCTTAATCGTGCCACTGCACTTCAGCCTGGGTGACAGAGAAAAGAAAAAGGTGTTCGAATGAAAACATCCAAACTTAGAAGAAAATGGTGAAGATGTTTGAATCACCTTACCAAGGACGGACTTTCTAAGCAACACAGCAGAGCAGAAGTGCTCTCTGGTGTCAGGCGGCAGTCCTGGGCCAGGGCCAAGCACTCCAGTGTGCTCACATCAGTCCCCTCTAAGCCCTGTTTCCTAAGCCTGGAAGGTCCCCCAAGAGACTTATACTATTTACAGCCTCCTGGTGGGGGAAGGTGAAACCATACCTTTAGGGGCTTTTAAACCATGTCTGAGTTAACACCGATTCCTGAGACCCAAAAACATCTCTAGGACTCGCTATTTAGAAGGAGAATATGTAAGGCTGCAGTGAGCCGAGATCACTTCACTGCACTCCAGACTTGGTGACAGAGTGAGACTCTATCTCAAAAAAAAAAAAAAAAAAGGTAAAAAGAAGGAGGACATAAAAGCACTCATAAAAGCACTTCTGACTTTGTTTCTGTAATATATTTGGCTTCTACTTGAGATTTCATTTGACTTATTCAAACGGTTCAGTGACTTATAAATACTAGTGGTACACACCATATCATTATAACCAACACTGTCCAACAGAACTTTCCAAGATGATGGAATTATTCTGTCTTCATTATCCGGTTTGGTAACCACTACCTACATGTGGCTATTAAACACTGAAAATATGGCTAGCATAAAAAAGGAACTGAATGTTTTATTTTAATTTAATTAAATCAATTAGTTAGTTAATTAAATTATTTTGAGACAGGGTGTTGTTCTATCACCCAGGCTGGAGTGCAGTGGCAAGATCACGGCTCATTGCAGCCTCCACCTCCCAGGCTCAAGCAGTCCTTCTACTTTAGCCTTCGGAGTAGCTTGGACCACAGGTACACACCACCACACCCTGTTAATTTTTTTATTTGTAGAGACTAAGTCTCACTGTGTTGTCCAGGCTGGTCTCAAATTCCTGGGCTTAAGCAATCCTCCCACCTCGGCCTTCCAAAGTGCTGGGATTACAGGTGTGAGTCATTATGGCTGGTTTAAGTTTAATTATAAATAGTTGCATGTGACTGGTGGTGAATGTATTGGACTGTGCAGGTTTTAGCCTTTATCGGTCTCAGCCTGAAAGCCTGGTAATAGATACATCAGAGTGCAGGCCAGGATTATTAGAACTGGGACCAGGAGTGCCTGCAAAGGGAGTGTAGTAGTTTCCTATTGATGCCGGAACAAATTACTACAAACTTCGTGTCTTAAAACTACACAGATTTCTTGTCTTACAGTTCTGGAGGTCAGAAATCTCAATTAGTCTTATGAGTTAGGCTAAAGTTAGGTGTTGGCAGGGCTGGCTCCTTTGGAGGGCAGGGGAAAATCCACTCCTTGCCGTTACCAGAGGCTGCCTGCATTCTTTTGCTCACAGCCCCCTCCTCCATCTTCAAAATCTCCCTTTCTCTCTGACCTCTGCTTCTGTCCTCCCATCAACTTCTCCGAGTCTGACCCTCCTGCCTCGCTCTGACCCTTATGATTACATTGGGCCTATTGGGCTAATCCAGTATCATCTCCCCATCTCAAGATCCTTAACTTAATCATAAAGTCTCTTTTGCCATGTGAAGTAACAAATTCACAGGTTCTGGGGATTAGGCTGTAGACATTGTAGGGTAAGGAGACATTACTGTGCTTACCACCAAGGATAGCCAACTGTTCCCATCACGTAAAATCTGGGCTAATGACCTCATCCCTGGAAACTGACCTGGAGGTGGGCTCGAGCAAGAAGCCTCTCTGTGGGCACAATTCCCACCTTCATGCTGAATCATCTTGGATTCAGCTCAAGATAGACGCAGCAGGGCCCAGACTCCTTAAGGAGAAGGCTGTTAGGGCCCAGCAGAGAGAGGATCTGGTCCCAGCCAAAGCACTGAGGTTCGGCACAGAGCTCCAGTTCTTGGGGTGATAGCTTGGCTGCAGCCCTGGGGTGTGGGGGACTCACACTGAGGGGGTTGGGTGACGAGGTTGGGGTGTCTGTGAGCAGAAGCCTGCACATTATCTTCTGGACATCAGAGAGGTATTGATGTTTTTTGAGCTGCGAAGTTATATAAACAGTGCAATGTTTAAAGAAGATTAAGCTGGCAGTTGTGTGCAAGTGGGGCCAGGGGGAGGGGGGTGGGAAACTGGTGAATAAATACAGGCAGGGAATGATTAGTTTCAGAGGAACAGTGGGAATAGGGAGAGAGGAAAATTTGTGCAAGAAACATCCTGTCAAACAGAAAACGCACTAAAAATACCACTGCTGAGCTAAATAAAAAAAATGGCAGCAACATCTTAAATCATTTTGGAAAAAAATAATTTCAGTTTTTATTGGTTTATATACTCAAAGAATTTGTGTAATTGTAGAGTCTGTTAAATGGTGTTATTAATGCCTGCAGCTGTCACGGTACAAAATACATTTAACAGGTATGTGCTGAAACCTTACAATACTCACCAAGTGTTAATCACTTATACTTACCATAGTTAATCATTCATTTATTTGAAAGAGCATAATGTTAGAGTTATTTGAATTAGCAAAGATATGAGGCTGAGGATTGCTCCTCCAGGAGAGCAACGGATAGATATATTTTCACCATAGAAAGTTTTGACATTTACGGCCAGGCGTGGTGGTTCACGCCTGTAATCCCAGCACTTTGAAAGGCCAAGATGGGTGGATCACCTGAGGTCAGGAGTTCAAGACCAGCCTGGCCAACATGGTGAAACCCCGTCTCTACTAAAAATACAAAAATTAGCCAGGTGTGGTGACAGGTGCCTATAATCCCAGCTACTCAGGAGGCTGAGGCAGGAGAATCACTTGAATCCGGGAGGCAGAGGTTGCAGTGAGCCGAGATCATGCCACTGCACTCCAGCCTGTCTGCCTCAAAAAAAAAAAAAAGAAAAGAAAAAAAGAAAGTGTTGACATTTACTACCTTTCACCTTTAGAAAAAATGAGCCCTGCTTTTTCTTACCAGATGGCCCCTCTCTCTGTGGCTTGTGTGCCATCTGGAATTTGTTTTGATAAATCCAAACACTAGGGCTATGTTATCTTCCCAGCTAAATATAACATTTAGTTAATTAGCCTGACAACCTATGCATTTCTTTCACATGTTAAAAAAAGATAGCACTGCATCTATAGTGTGTTCTGGCTACTAGGGATAAACCACCAAAGAGAAATCAATCTTTCTGGTTAGTGACCTCTACAACAACTTGGAAGGAGGAACCAGACGCAGACTGGAGTCCTTAAGGAGGCTTAGACTACACTGGGGACTTGTGGGTGGCTGCATCCAGCAGGATAGGGGTTTGGATATGCGTAAGATCCTACATTACCCAATGTGCTCATGTCTCCAGACACTGAAAGATGTCCACAACCCGCTGGGCACGGTGGCTCATGCCTATAATCCCAATGCTTTGGGAGGCTGAGGTGGGCGGATCACTTGAGGCCAGGAGCTCGAGACCAGCCTGGCCAACATCACGAAACTCTGTCTCTACCAAAAATACAGAAATTAGCCGGGCCTGGTGGTGCGCACCTATAGTCCCAGCTACTCAGGAGGCTGAGGCAGGAGAATTGCTTGAACCCAGGAGGCAGTTTCTGTGAGCTAAGATCTGCCATTGCACTCCAGCCTGGGTGACAGAGCAAGGCTCTGTTTCAAAAGAAAAAAAAAAAAAAGAAAAAAGCCCTCAAGCCTATTTTTTTCTTTTCTTTAGAAAATCTTAATTTTTAGAGTGACAGATACATTAATAAGTGAAATCATTTTACGAGCTTGTAACAAAAGCAGCAGCTCCTGTACCAGCTTTCTACTCCCCATTCCCACTACAGGCGATACCGGTTTCAATTAGTTCAGCTGTTTATTTTGATTTTTGCCTTCATATTTTTAAATAACTTGCTTATGCTGCTATTTCTTTATTTTTCTACTTTAATACTATCCTTTGTCTTCCTTCTGCAGAAGAGAATAATTGACTCTCATACATTACAATCTCCCTCCCAATATAAATAAAATAAAAAATACTTTGGTCAACTGTTACCAGTATTTATATTACTATGACTGTGGGAATATTATTCAAAGCTTAACCATGTGGTATACTATATAATTAACTACATTTTCTTTCTCATATAACGCTTTTTTTCTTTTTTGATTTCCTAAGATAATTTTTCTTTTTAGATTTTTATGTGCCAATTGCTAATTTATCTTCATTCTTATAAATCTCTTACAATGTAAATTGCTTCTCCGTACATTCAAATGTAGTAGGTAATTTATCAATTTTTTTTTCCCTTGGGGCCACCCCTCCTGTAACCCTCTGTCCTCTTGTTTCAGACTGATTCTGTTATGGAAATACCAGGGGTTCCGTCTAGGTCCTGCTGCTCACCAAGCAGAACACCAATCACTGGGAGCGATTATTGCCAAGGAAGAAGGCTTTAACTGGGTGCTGCAGCCTAGGAGATGGGAGATCAGTCTCAAATCCACCTCCCTGATGGACTAAAATTAGGGGTTTACATAGCAGGGAAGAAATGTAACAATGTGTAGGAAAACGGGAACTAGGGAGGGGTAAGGAAGCAATTGTGATGAATGAGGGGTCTAGCATCTCATTGGCTGATGCAATGATCGGCTAAGTTGCGGTTCTTTGATACTATTTTTTGAGAGGCCTGAGGGTCTTTTCCCTGGAGGCAACTCAGATAAAACAAATATAAATTTCAAGCTTTAGCACCAGAAGGGTCAATTTCTATGTTTATCCAAAACAAAACAAACAAACAAACAAACAAAAACCTGTATATGGGACTATTGGGTCGGTTTCAGTTCAGTAGCACTCCAGGCCTGCAGGTCACTGTCACTGCAGGACAGCCCTAGCCACCGGCATGGGCTATGCCTTCCCAGGCCTGGACCCTGGGCTTGTCTCTGCTTCAAGCGTTCCCTCATGTGGTGGAGAATATCTGTCCTTAAAAGAAAAATGGGCACAGGAAGGTAAAGTTTTTTAACATTTTATTCTACCCTCACCCTAGACTGATGGTGGTTGCTTGGATGTAGAATTTTAGTTTGAAGTCATTTCCCCTAGAATTTGAAGATGTATAATCCTTGTCTTCTGGTGGTCACTGACAAGGAGTCGGACCCATTCTGATTCCCAGTCTTTCCCCAAGACTTTGACTGTGTCTTTTTTTTTTTTTTTTTTCCTTTCTTTAACTTGTTGGAAGCTGTTGAGGTTTTCTGTGTCCTTGGTCTTCTGAGATTTCCTGTGACCTGTGAATTGTCATTCCTCCCTAGTTCTGGGCCCTTGGTGAACCCTCTCCATCTACAAATGCACATCCTTCCATTCCAGAAGTTGTCTCTTATGATGGTTTGCTTCATTTCTTTTCCTCACTTTTCTCTGTTTTTTCATTCTTGAACTCTCTTCCAGATATTGGACTATCTGAACTTATTGGCCGTTTATTTATTTATTTTTATTTTTTTGAGACAGGGTCACGGTGTCACCAGGCCGGAGTGCAGTGGTGCAATCTTGCCTCACTGAGGCAACAGTGAACCTGGGGTCTTCTTCCCAGTGTGGGCTGGGGCAGTTGCTTGGCTGCTTAAACACGGAGGGGAAATTCAGGGGTAACGGATTCTGAGAGTGACTTTTAACCAACAGACTTATTTTGAGTCTCACTCGGATCCCTACTTTTAGTCACCTAGTACCTCTAGTTCTTGAGTCTGTCTGACTTTCTGCTGTATAAATCAGCCTACTTCTGAATTTCTTCCTCTGCCAGTTTAGATTTTGGCTTTCTCCAGGGTGCTAAATCCATTAGCACAAACTCATGATTTCTAGGCTCCCAAATGTCATTGCTGTCATTTTCTATCTTGCTCTGTGTCCTTTTATTCATTCTTTTAAGTCTTATATCTGTTATTTGAGTGAAAGTTTTGGAGGGAATGGAGATAAACACAGAATTCCATCTACCATATTTAACTATATATCCCTCTAGAGACCTTCCTAAGTGGATCAGAAGTTCTGGTAATGAGAAAGGTCTTCAAACATGGATGTTGTATGACAAGAAAAGTCACCTTGGATGTGAGTGACTGAAGGTTGGATGGCAGCCACATCACAGAGGCGGTCAATCTTCAGCACTTATGGAAGATTCGCAATCCGTAGAGCACCGACTGGGCTCGAGCTGGGGGGATGGAGAGGAAGACTGAAGTGGCGTATGGAAAGAGGACTGATTCCGAGCTAAATTTCTCCTTTCTACTAGTTTCTTAATGTCTTTAACTCTTAGTTTGTTGCAAATGGAGGAAGAAGAAAGATGTAACTTTCATCTTTTACCTCTTTTATTCATTTTTTATTTTTTATTTTTTGTGAGACGGAGTCTCACTCTGTCACCCAGGCTGGAGTGCAGTGGCATGATCTCGGCTCACTACAACCTCTGCCTCCCGGGTTCAAGTGATTGCCTCAGCCTCCTAAGTAGCCTCCTAAGTAGCTGGTATTACAGGTGCCTCAGCCTCCTAAGTAGCTGGTATTACAGGTGCACACACCACCACACTAGGCTAATTTTTGTATTTTTAGTAGTGATGGGGTTTCGCCATGTTGGTCAGGCTGGTCTTGAACTCCTGACCTCAAGTTGTCTGCTCACCTTGGCCTTCCAAAGTGCTAGAGTTATAGGCGTGAGCCACCATGCCTGGCCCACCTCTTTTAATTTTAACGCCATGGGTTCATACATGGGTGAGTGAGATATCCTTGTGTGTGTATAGGGGAAACTGTTACTGTAACACTGCTTAGAAAGAATGTTCCAGTAGTTACTACCCTCACATTTTAAAGCTAAGTTCATCAAAACTCTTGATAAATACAACCAAGTCATAGAAATTACTGATATTTTCTTGTTTTGTGTGGTAGGTTGGAACACAAAAGCTCTCATCTGTATGATTCTTCTACCAGGGAATGGGCCTCAGCTCCAAGTCACTTGGTGTCTGTGGTAGAGTCATCAAGATTTTAAGAAAATGAACAAGGGAGAAAAAAGCAAGAGAATAGAAAATGGATTTTAAAAACAATTTCGGGGGAAAACAACAATGTTCATAGATAGCAGCTTCATTCATAATAGCTCAAAACTGGACACAACCCAAATGACCATCAACAGAAGACTAATGAATCACAAATTATGGCATATCCATACAATGGAATGCTACTCAGAAATGAAAATAAATGAACGATAGGTACATAAATAACTGAAAATAACCTCAAAAACATTACGCTGCACCGAAGATGTCAGACACCAAATAGTGCACACTATGTGATTCTTTTCCTACGAAGTTCTAATCGATAGATACAGAAATCAGAACAGTGACTGCCTGTAGGGATGAGGAGTAAGAATTAAGAAAGGGCACAAGACTAACACAGTGAAGCCCCGTCTCTACTAAAAATACAAAAAATTAGCTGGGCGAGGTGGCGGGCGCCTGTAGTCCCAGCTACTCGGGAGGCTGAGGCAGGAGAATGGCGTGAACCCAGGAGGCGGAGCTTGCAGTGAGCTGAGATCGCGCCACTGCACTCCAGCCTGGGCGACAGAGTGAGACTTCGCCTCAAAAAAAAAAAAAAGAAAGAAAGAAAGGACACAAGAGGGCTTTCTGGTTAATAGAAATGTTCTATATTTTAATTGGGGTGGTGATTATCCAGATGTATGCATTTATCAAAATCATTGAATTTATACTTAAGATCTATGCATTCCACTCTATGCAAATTTTAACTGAAAAGAAAGTTAAACGAGCAAGTCTTTCCAAACGTCCTCAAAATGCTCTTCCTGTGTCTCCGACAAACTTCAGAAGTACCAAGATATCAGTCGTTGCTGTCTTTGGAGTGGGGAAGGTCACTGTGTGCAAAGTTTTTCTGCTAGAACATATGTGACCCTACCTCTGTTCCTGTCTAACGTCTGCTCATTCTTCAGCACCACCTTGGGGGCAACCTACACTGCTTCTCTAACTAGGGTGACACTCCCCACCTGTGTGCCACGGGGCCCCCTTTGCATGTGTTTAATGATCTCTGTATTTCTTGGTAGTAGTGTTAGTTATCTTCTTAGGTGAATCTGTTTTCTCTTCCAGATTTTAAGCCTCCTGGTGTCCAGAAGTATGCTTTTGGCTTCCTTGAATTCCTTGGCAATGCTTTCTGACTCTTCAGCAGGAAGGTTCAGTAAATGTTGCTTGGCTTGAAGAGGGTAGGTTTGAAGGAGACAGTGGAAAAGGCCTGGGTTCTAGAATTAGGAAAATAAGGATGGAAATCCTGCATTTGTAAACTTGGGCAAGTTAACGCCACTGAGTTTATGTTTTTTTCGTGTCTAAAAGTCAGACACTAAAACCTAGGTCGTAGATAAAGAATAAAAATAGTGTCTGTAGACAATGCTACATTCTGGCTGTTAGTGGGTATTTAATACATGCTATTTTTATTATTCTTACTAATGGATATCTGTATTTTATTCATTTATTTTAGGACAGGGCCTTAATCTGTCACCCAGACTGGAATGCAGAGCCCTGAGCATAGCTCACCGCAGGCTTGAACTCCTGAGCTCAAGCAATGCTGCTGCCTCAGCCTCCCAAGTAGCTGTGACTATAGGTGTGAACCACCACACCTGACCTACTAATGAATTTTTTTTTTTTTGAGACAGGGTCTCACTGTGTTCCGGGCTGGTCTCAAACTCTTGCCCTTACGTGATCCTGCAACCTGGGTCTGCTAGTGGATTTTTTTGTTGTTGTTTTAAGACAGAGTCTTGCTCCATCGCCCATGCTGGAGTGCAGTGGCACAATCTCAGCTCACTGCAACCTCCGCCTCACTGGTACAAGTGATTGTCCTGCCTCAGCTTCCCAGGTAGCTTGGATTACAGGCACATGCCACCATGCCCAGTTAATTTTTGTATTTTTAGTAGAGATGGGGTTTTGCCATGTTGGCCAGGCTAGTCTTGAACTCTTGACCTCAGGTGATCTGCCTGCTTCAGCCTCCCAAAGTGTTGGGATTACAGGTGGGAGTCAGCGCATTGGCCTTTTTTTTTTTTTTTTTTTTTTTTTGAGACAGGGTCTCGCTCTGTCACCCAGGCTGGAGTGCAGTAGCACAATCACGGCTCACTGCAGCTTCCACCTTTTGGGCTCAAGCCATCCTCCCACCTCAGCCTCCCAAGTAGCTGGGACCATAGGCGTACACCTCACACCTGGCTAATTTTATTGATTTATTTATTGTAGAAATGGGGTCTCACTATGTTGCTTAGGCTGGTACTAATGGATATTTTTTAAAGATTCCTGAAATAGAGTCAGTGACCCCTAAGGCTTAGTATTACTTTATAGGCCTTCCTCACTCATCTCTTTCCAGCTTGCCTTGCCTGCCACCTCTCTGAGGGCTTCCCACTCTTCCCTGCTTCCTGGTATTTGTGAAGAAATACTGTATAGGCCATTGGAGGCAGCAAGATGTGCAAGTAGCTGTCATCTGAGGCCTGTACCTCTGGCCACCCCCATAGCAGCAACATAGGGACTCTGTTCTCATTACTCCGTCTTAGGCCACTACGCTCGCCTTCATTTTGCCTAAGGCACTGATTCATGTCTCCAAATTTGTCACTTGAATTCTATTAAGTCTTTACTTTACTTCTAGACCTTTAAATAAAGTTATGAAAGTAGAGCATCTTGGCTAGGCGCAGTGGGTCACTCCCGTAATCCAGCACTTTGGGAGGCCGAGGTGGGCAGAACACTTCAGTTCAGGAGTTTTGAGACCAGCCTGGCCAATGTGGTGAAACTCCATCTCTACTAAAAATGCAAAAGTTAGCTGGGTGTGGTGGCAGGTGCCAGTAATCCCAGCTACTCAGAAGGCTAAGACAGGAGAATCGCTTGAACCCGGGAGGCGGAAGTTGCGGTGAGTCGAGATCATGTCATTGTACTCTAGCCTGGGCAACAGAGTGACACTCTGTCTCAAAAAATATATATATATAGGGCTTCTTTAAGTCATTTCTCTAAGTGATCCAGCTGGATGAAATTATTGTCAGCTAATAAAGATTATCTTTTTTTTTTTTTTGGAGACAGAGTCTAGCTCTGTGGCCAGGCTGGAGTGCAGTGGCTCAATCTCAGCTCACTGCAACCTCCGCCTCTGGGGTTCAAGCGATTCTCCTGCCTCAGCCTCCTGGGTAGCTGGAATTAAAGGCATACGCTGCTACGCCCGGCTAATTTTTGTATTTTTAGTGGAGACTGAGTTTCACCATGTTGGCCAGGATGGTTTCTATCTTCTGACCTCGTGATCCACCAACCTCAGCTTCTTAAAGTGCTGAGATTATAGGCATGTGCCACCTCACCCAGCCAAGATTATCTTTAAAAAGAGTACTGAGACACTTAATAAGCACTAGTCTGATATAATGATACTGTCTTTTTACATGTCACCTCTAGATCTTCCTGGAGAAACCACTGCTTCCCAGGTAGTGTACACAGAATTTAATATGTGTTGGTGCTCCAGTCATGCTTGTTGAACTGACTCAGCTCATGCTACCTCAGAACAAACATCTTCCTGTGGCCTGCTCTATGCCCCATGAACATGGGTTCTCATTACTCTGAGATCCTACATGAATGGGACTGCTTCTACCTTGGCACAGTTGCTCTCTATACCAAACTTAGTAAGTGGCATCTTAAACTAAATAGAACAGTAGTTAGGTAGTACATTGCAGAAATAATGACTTGTGATTACTGACTTTACACTTAACCTTTCAATTGGTTTGGTGATTTTGATACAGGAACTCTCTGGGGTTTCGGCTATTGCAGTTGCTTGTCTGCCGTCCCTGTGGCCTAGAGCAATATGAAGAAGTGGGAGGAACATTGGCGGGGCTTTGGAACCAGGCATAACTGAGTTTAAACCTTGGTTCAGTTGTTCACCAGCTATGTGACCTCAGGCAAATTTCCGAACTTTGCTGAGCCTCAGCAGATTGACTGCAAATACCTGCATGACTGGGTCATTGTGTAGGTTGGATCATGGAGATAATAGCATAGCATGGAACACATGAAAGGCTCTGAGTATATAATAACCATAAGACTATAACAATAATCATATTTTCCACCACTCTACTGAGGATGACACCAGCAAAGCAATTGTTAGGCTGGTTTGCACATTCTATGCCCTGGAAAGCCACCTAGAGTACAGTTATATGAGGACTCTACTGCTGCTATAGAGAAGTAGGTAATGTACAGGCACACCTCATTTTACTGTACTTCCCATATATTGTCTTTTTTTTTTTTGAGACAGAGTCTCACTCTGTCACCCAGACTGGAGTGCAGTGGTGCGATATCGGCTTGCTGCAATCTCCACCTCCCAGGTTCAAGCAATTCTCCTACTTCAGCCTCCTGAATAGCTGGGACTACTGGCATGTGCCATCACGCCCAGCTAATTTTTGTATTTTTAGTAGAGACGGGGTTTCACCATGTTGGCCAGGCTGGTCTCGAACTCCTGACTTTAGGCAATCTGCCCACCTCGGCCTCCCAAAGTGCTGGGATTACAGGCGTGAGCCACCGTGCCCAGCCTATATTGCCTTTTTTACAGATTGAAGATTTGTGGCAACCCTCTGTCAAGCACGTCTATTGGCTTCATTCAGTATGTGCCCACTTTGTGTCTCTGTGTCAAATTTTGACACAATTATCACAATAATTATCACAATATTTTAAACTTTTTTATTATTACTGTATCTGTTAGGGTGATCTGTGCTCAGTCATCTTCGATGTTACTATTATAATTGTTTTGGAGGAACACGAACTACGCCCATATAAAAAGGCAAACAAAAGTTAAATGTTGCATGTAGTCTGACCATCCCACTGACCAGCCATTTCCCCATCTCTCTCCTGCTTCTTGGACCTCCCTTTTCCTTGAGGCACAACGGTATTGAAATTAAGTCAGTTAATAACCTCACAAAGGCCGGGCGCGGTGGCTCACACCTGTAATCCCAGCACTTTGGGAGGCCAAGGCAGGCGGATCACCTGAGAGTTTGAGACCAGCCTTACCAACATGGAGAAACTCCATCTCTACTAAAAATACAAAATTAGCCTGGCATGGTGGTGCATGCCTGTAATCCCAGCTACTCAGGAGGCTGAGGCAGGAGAATTGCTTGAACCCGGGAGGCATAGGTTGCAGTGAGCCAAGATCGCGCCACTGCACTCCAGCCTGGGCAACAAGAGTGAAACTCCGTCTTAAAAAACAAACAAACAAAAAAACCTCACAGTGGCCTCTAAGTGTTCAAATGAAAGGAAGAGTCCCACACCTGTCATTTCAAATCAAAAGCTAGAAATGGTTAAGTTTTGTAAAGATGGCATGTCAAAAGCCAAGACGGGAAGAAAGCTAGGCCTCTTGCACCAAATAGCCAATTTATGGATGCAAAGGAAAACTTCTTGAAGGAAATTAAAAGTGCTACTCCATGAATACATGAATGATAATAAAAAGAAACAGACTTATTGCTGATACGGAGAAAATTTTAGTGGTCTGGATGGAAGATCAAACCAGTCACAACATTCTCTTAAGCCAAAGTCTAATCCAGAGCAATGCTCTGACTCTTCAATTCTGTGAAGTCTAAGAGAAGTGAGAAAGCTACAGAAGAATAGTTGAAAGCTAACAGATGTTGGTTCTTGAGGTTTAAGGAAAGAAGCTGTCTCCATAACAAACAAGTGCAAGATAAAGTAGCAAGTGCTGATGGAGAAGCTATAGCAAGCTATCCAGACGACCTAGCTAAGATCATTGATGAAGGTGGCCACACAGATTTTTAATGTAGATGCAATAGCCTTCTTTTGGAAGAAGATGCCATGTAGGACTTTCACAGCCAGAGAGAAGGCAATGCTTGGCTTCAGAGCTTCGAAGGACAGGCTGATTTGTTAGGAGCTAATGCAGCTGGTGACTTTAAGTTGAAGCCAGTGCTCATTTCCATTTTGAAAATCGCAGGGCACCTAAGAATTATGCTAAGTCTGCTCTGCCTATGCTCTGAAAATGGAATAGCAAAGCCTGGATGACAGCACCTATGTTTACAGCGTGGTTTACTAAATATTTGAAACCCACTGTTGAGACCTACTGATCAGAAAAAAAAAAAAATTCCTTTCTCACGCCTGTAATCCCAGTACTTTGGGAGGCCGAGGTGGGCAGATTACGAGGTCAGGAGATCGAGACCATCCTGGCTAACATGGTGAAACCCCGTCTCTACTAAAAATACAAAAAATTAGCCGGGCATGGTGGCAGGCGCCTGTTGTCCCAGCTGTTCAGGAGGCTGAGGCAGAAGAATCACTTGAACCTGGGAGGCAGAGCTTGCAGTGAGCTGAGATCACACCACTGCCGTCCAGCCTGGGCGACAGAGCGAGACTCTGTCTCAAAAAAAAAAAAAAATCCTTTCAAAATATTACTGCTCATTGACAATGTAGCTGGTCACCCAAGAGTTCTGATGGAGATGTACAAGGAGATTAATGTTGTTTCCATGTCTGCAGCCCATGGATCAAGCAGTGATTTCAGCTTACAAGTCTTAGTATTTAAGAAATGCATTTTGTAAAGCTATGGCTGCCATGGATAGTAATAGATCTGGGCAAAGTAAATTGAAAACCTTCTGGAGAGCATTCACCATTCTAGATGCCTTTGAGAACATTCATGATTCGTGGCGGGGAGGTCAAAATATCAACGTCAACAGGTGTTTGTAAGACGTTGATTCCAACCCTCATGGATGACTTTGAGGGGTTCAAGACTTCAGTGAAGAAAGTCACTGCAGATGTGGTGGAAAAATAGCAAGAGCACTAGAATTAGAAGTGGAGCCTGAAGAAGTGACTGAATTGCTGCAATCTCATGATGAAATTTGAAAGAGGAAGAGTTGTTTCTTATGGATATGCATAGAAAGTGGTTTCTTGAGACAGAAATTACTCTTGCTGAAGACGCTGTGAACACTGTTGAAATGACAACAAGGGATTTAGAATATTCCATAAACTTAATTGATAAAGCAGCAACAGAGTTTGAGAGGATTGACTCCAATTTCGAAAGAAGTTCTGCTGTGGGTAAAATGTTATAATACAGCACCACATATTATAGAAAAAAAATATTTATGAAAAAGAGAGTCAATCAATGAGGCAAACTTCATTGTTTTATTTTTATTTATTTATTTATTTTTTAGGTGGAGTTTCGCTCTGTCACCCAGGCTGGAGTGCAGTGGTGCAATCTTGGCTCACTGAAAGTTCCGCCTCCTGGGTTCATGCCATTCTTGTGCCTTAGCCTCCTGAGTAGCTGGGACTACAGGCACCCACCACCACGGCCAGCTAATTTTTTTTTTTTTTTTAGTAGAGACGAGGTTTCACCATGTTAGCCAGGATGGTCTCGATCTCCTGACCTGGTGATCTGCCTGCCTCGGCCTCCCAAAGTGTCGGGATTACAGGCGTGAGCCACTGCGCCTGGCCCATTGTTTTAGTTTAGGAAATTGCTACAGCCACCCCAATTTTTAGCAACCACCACCCTGATCAGTCAGCAGCCATCAAGATCTAGGCAAGACCCTTTACCAGCAAAAAGATGACAACTCGCTGAAGCCTCAGATGATCATTAGCATTGTTTAGCAATAAAGTGTTTTTATTTTTATTTGTTTGTTTATTTATTTATTTATTGAGACAGAGTCTTATTCTATTGCCCAGGTTGCAGTGCAGTGGCCCTCTGCACTCCAGTGATCTTGGCCCACTGCAACCTCCACCTCCAGGGTTCAAACGATTCTCGTCCCTCAGCCTTCTGAGTAGCTGGGATTACGGGCGTGCACCACCACCACGCCTGGCTAATTTTTGTATTTTTAGTAGAGATGAGGTTTCACCATGTAGGCCAGCCTTATCTCAAACTCCTGGCTTCAAGAGATCTACTCACCTCAGCCTCCCAAAGTGCTGAGATTACAGGCATGAGCTACCACACCCGGCCCGCAATAAAGTATTTTTAATTAGGGTATGTACATTTTTTTACACATAATGCTACTGCACATTTAATAGAGCACAGTGTAGTGTAAACATAAATTTTATATGCAATGGGAAGCCAAAACATTTGTGTGACTCGCTTTACTGCAGTGGTCTGGAACCAAACCTGCAATGTCTCTGAGGTATACCTGTAGAAACTCACATTTTCATTGTTGAACCCAGCTTGACACCGCTTAAGATATATTTCCTGTTTGGTCCAGCCTGATTCTCACACAAGAAGAGTTTGCCTCGTAATCCTAATGTTTGAGGAAAAAATCCTTTTCTAGTGGGATCAAGTATAGCCCCTTTAGAATCAGGAGAGATCTGCCCTCTGCACAGCCCCTGCTCTGGCTCAGGCCATGCTCCCTCATCATCTGATGCAATTCTCCTGAGGCCCTTTGAGTATGCTTCTATTCCTGTGACCTCAGGTAAGCCATCTCACCTTCCCTGGCCTGTTTCCTCAAACTTAAATGCCATAGATGGTGCAGCCAGATGATCCCAAAGTGAGCAATCTGAGAAGCAACATGAACTCCAGTACTCTCTGACCCCGGTGCTTGGTTTCCAGTAGGGAACGATATATTTACCTACGGAAGAACCTGCTTCAGGGAAATCTACCTGGACTGCTAAAGTCCCCAGTACTGCTCACCATAGCTTCCTCCCATCTTCTCAAGTGATTCAAGTCACCGTTTTTCTCATTCTTATTTTGTCAGCAAGCGCTTTCCCTCACTTTACTGATGGGTCCTGATCTAGAATTACTCCGTGTTCACCCATAATTCCTTTCCTTTTGTCTTTTACATACTTACCAAATTTTGGCCCATCCGGAATTTAATACTGGAAATGATATTCCTAACATACTTTCCAGAAAACTCTTTTGTATCTGTCATCTTAGGTGATCCTTCCAGTAAGTCTGCATGGTTAGATGCTTTCCTACAGTTGACAGATGTGGGAACTGGGGTTTGGGCTCAGTGCATCTAAAGCTCAGTAGCCAATAGGTGATGGCACCTAGATTAAAACATGGATCCTCTTGACACCAAATACTTGGAAACTCTTCAAGATTCACATTACCATATTCTGTTGACAGGTTTATGGTGTAGAATAACTTCTTTCCATCTGTAGAAGTTGATTACTGTAGGCCAGGCACGGTGGCCCATGCCTGTAATCCCAGCACCTTAGAAGGCCTAGGTGGGTGGATCACCTGAGGTCAGGAGTTCAAGACCAGCCTGGCCAACATGGTGAAACTCCATCTCTACTAAAAATACCAAAATTAACTGGGTGTGGTGGTATGTGCCTGTAATTCCAGCTACTCAGGAGGCTAAGGCGGGAGAATCGCTTGAATCCAGGAGGTGAGGGTTGCAGTGAGCTGAGATCGCACCACTGCATGCTAGCCTGGGTGACAAGAGGCAAACTCTGTCTCAAAACAAAAAAAAAAAAGTTTATTAGTGCAGTCAAAACTGCCCATCAAATAGAGGTGGAATGTGGGAATTCATCTTTCTTCTCCAGATGCTGGCTTAGGCTTGTGGATTTTAGAGCAGGGAGAGACCTTGGAAATCAAGTCCAACCTCACACTTCCTACAGATTAGTAAACAGGCTTCAACGGGTAATGTGTTTTGCCCAATGTCACATCAAGTTTGGCCACTACCTGCAGAGCTTTCAGGAATTGGAAGGAAAGGTAAATAAACCTCGTGGACCGGGGTAAATTTGACTAGCCCGTGGGCCCACTCCTTCCCACTGGAGCCTTTGGTCTGTGGCAGACACACAGTGGCTGTGCGCTATGTGAAGTGATTCTGCCAAGTCCCTCCCAGGGGAGCATCACCCTTCCAGGAAAGTAGATAAGCCGTGCTTCTGTGTCACTCTTGCGTTTGTCTTCTTTGGCCTTGAAGATGGCTGACCAAGGTGCCACTGGCTACCGGGGGAAGCGAGGCTACACGAAAGAAGTCGGAACTCAGGAAGAAGTTGGAGCTCAGGCCATCTCTGCTCTGGAAGCAAAGCCCTGCCATGTTTCTCCGCCAGAGGTGCCGCCATCTTCATGGAGCCGCAGTACCTGCAAGCTTCTCAACCTTGGGGCTGCTTGCCTACGCTTGCTTACCTGTCTCATGCCTCTTACAGCCTTTTCTGCCTTACTAGCACTCCCAGCTTCTGCACACTCCTTGCTACTCACAACAGGCCTTGCATGCACTTCCAGCTCATATGTGGGACAGATCCAGCCCAGCCTCTACCTGGGCCGTCCTGGGCTATGAGCACCTTCTCTGCGCTCCTCCAGGCTTGACTTCCCTGGGCCTCTGCTTCTGCCCGTATGGAAAGAGACTCACCAAACCTATCTTGCAGGGTTGCAGAGGGTGTGATTGAAATCATACTGGCATAATGCCCGACCCAGAGGTGTCCCAGAGAATGGTAGCTATGAATGTGATTTGCAACAGTCTCTATCAGACGGCAGACTCCTAGAGGTGAAGGATCAGGCCATTTATTTTTGCATCCCCTATGCCTGGTACATATTAATTGCTTAATAAATCCTGGCTGTGTCTATGAGCATCTGCTCCTCCCAGTCGTGGTGATTCCCAAAATAATTGCTAGAATGATGTTTTCCCCAGTCCAAGCTGCCAGCCTTTTGACTAGATCCTCTTGTTTACCAAGATGCAGCACTACAAGAGGAAGCGATGACCTTCACACAAGCGTTCCTTAAACTGTCATGAGAACAAAGGAAAATAGGGGAAAATGCATGTCTTTCTGGAGGGACGTTCTAGAATGTTGAAATCAGGATTTGGGAGGAAACAGATCTGCTGTTTCACAGAGGAGCCTTTGCTCAAGGGCGTGGTTCCATCGGAGAGCCAGGCACACTGTGGCTCGGCACACAGAGGTCACACTGGCTGTATGTCAGGATCCTGTGAGTGTGAGCTGTCTCCTGATGTGCGGGAGGTGGGGCGTGGTTTGCACACACATGTGACTTTAAACTCAGTTCGGAGATCAGGTCTGCCAAGAGGTTTCCAATGACCAGAGAAATCTATCCAAGGGCTGGTTTCGGCAGGGAGGGGTGGTAAGTCTGGACCAGCACTGCAAACCCTCAGCCATGAGCTCCCAAGGCCCAGCCCTGGGCCATGCCGCCAGGACCACCAAGGGCATGTAAGGGCTCACCTTTTGATTAACACAGAGGGGTGGCGGTGTGGCAGAGAGCTGACTTCGTCACTGGAATTAAAAACATGAGTTGGCCGGGCGCGGTGGCTCAAGCCTGTAATCCCAGCACTTTGAGAGGCCGAGACGGGCGGATCACGAGGTCAGGAGATCGAGACCATCCTGGCTAACAGTGAAACCCCGTCTCTACTAAAAAAAAAATACAAAAAACTAGCCGGGCGAGGTGGCGGGCGCCTGTAGTCCCAGCTACTCCGGAGGCTGAGGCAGGAGAATGGCGTGAACCCGGGAGGCGGAGCTTGCCGTGAGCTGAGATCCGGCCACTGCACTCCAGCCTGGGCGACAGAGCAAGACTCCGTCTCAACAACAAAAAAAAAACCTTAGTGGTAGCTGGGCGCGGTGGCTCATGCCTGTAATCCCAGCACTTTGAGAGGCCAAGGTGAGTGAATTACTTGAGGCCGGGAGTTCTCAGCAGCCTGGGACAGTTCTGACCAGCCTGGACAACATGGCAAAACCCTGTCTCTACAAAAAAATTTTAAAATGAGCTAGGCATCCTGGCACACCTCTGGTCCAGTTACTGGGGTTGCTGAGGTGAGAAGATGTCTTTGAGCCCAGGATGCAGAGGTTGCAGTGAGCAGAGATCACCCCCACCCCCACCCTCCAGCCTGGGCGGCAGAGTGAGGCCTGTCTCAAAAACAAAAAACAAACAAACAAAAAACCCCAAAACAACAACAACAACAAAAACCAAGAGTGGCAAGCTTCAGAACTTGCTCCAGCTACTACATGTTTCTCAGTTAATTGCTAAATTTGGAAAGTAATACTGACTTTCCCAAAGCCCACCACTCCTTCGCAATGCAGGTCAAGTGCCCTTTCACAGAGCCCTGGCCATCCTGCTTGTTGCGATCCCCAGAGCACGCTCTTTAAAACAGAGGACACTCCATTTGGTCCATCTCCTCGGGCATTTATCATCCTGTCTCCCTTGTGTTATCATTATTTATATGAACCTCTTGGGTATCCCATCAGACTGCAAACTCCCCATAATCAGAGTAAGAAATCCTCTTGCTCCACCCTAGCACACAGTACAATACCTTGGCTGTGGGGTGAATTGTAAATATTTCTTGAATGAACAAAGGAAAAAGTGAAGTAAAGAGTATCTTGAGACTTCAAAGCTACAGAGAACTTTAAAAACAGTGGAAGATCTCATATAGTCATTTTAAAGCAAAATTTACAAAGTGATTTGGAAAACTGAGACAATTATTCAGAAGAAAGGGGAAAGCTTTTTTTTTTTTTTTTTTTAAATATGCCTGGCTATTTTGTGAGCTTCGCAAAGAAATGGATCATATTTAAAAATTTCAAATTCCCATTGCCTAGTACATTTTTGGCAAAATTATTTCTCTTTCACTGTTTTTAAAGATGGAAATATTTTTACTGCTCTTGCTAATTAAAAAGTGACAAATGCTCAATGTAAACATTTAAAGAATATGGAAACATAAAGTAGAAAGTATAAGGTCCACCTAGGTCCATCTTTCTAGAAGTTATTTGCTGATATCTTTCCATGGTTTTAATAAGAATAAGAATAACATATTTATACTATTTTATCATTCAGTCTATAACCTGCTTTTAAAAACTGGTGAAATGGCTGGGCCCAGTGACTCACACCTGTAATCCCAGCACTTTGGGAGGCTGAGGTGGGGGATCATTTGAGGCCAGGAGTTTGAGACCAGCCTGGTCAGTGTAGTGAGACCTCAGCTCTACCAAAAAATGTTTTAAAAGAAAAGAAAAAAAAAACTAGTGAAATGTATGGCTTCGTTTGCACATAAATACACATAAGTCTCCTTTATTGTGTTTTAAAAGAAAAGAACAAAAAACTAGTGAAATGTATGGCTTCATTTGCACATAGATACACATAAGTCTCCTTTATTCTCTAGCAGCTGCACAGTCTATTTATTACCTCTCACTGTTAGAATTTCAGGCAGGGTTCAATTCTTGCTATTACAAATCACACTGAAGTAAAATCCTTGTACATACGTCTTCAATATGTATTTCTCAGGTTACGCTTTTTTTTTTTTTTTTGAGACAGAGTCTTGCTCTGTCACCCAGGCTGGAGTGCAGTGGTGCAATCTCAGCTCAGTGCAACCTCTGCCTCCCAGGTTCAAGTGATTCTCCTGCCTCAGCCTCCCGAGTAGCTGGGATTACAGGTGCATGCCACCACACCTGGCTAATTTGCGTGTGTGTGTGTGTTTTCAGTAGAGACGGGGTTTCACCATGTTGGCCAGGCTGGTTTCAAACTCCTGACCTCAAGTGACCCACTTGCCTTGGCCTCCCAGAGTGGTAGGATTACAGGCATGAGCCATGGCACCCGGCCCTCGGGTTACTCTTAGACGTGGAATTTATGGGTCTGGGACGTGAACATTTAACATTGATAGATAATGCCAAATTTTCCTCCAAGAAGTTGTATTTTCTGATGTGTACCCCCAACATGAATTGAGAAGGCCTGCGGAACTTATGGATCTTTTAAGTTAGTGGTGCACAACCTTCTTGGCACCAGGGACCAGTTTCATGGAAGACAATTTTTCCACAAACTGGTGGGGAGGGGTGATGGTTTTAGGACGATTCAAACACATAACATTTACTGTGCACTTTATTTCTATTATTATTATTACATTGTAATATATAATAAAATAATTATACAACTCACCATAATATAGAATCAGTGGAAGCGTGAGCTTGTTTTCCTGCAACTAGATGGTCCCACCTGGAGGTGATGGGAGACAGAGACAGATCATCAGGAATCAGATTTTCATGAGGAGCACGCAACCTAAATCCCTCGCATGCACCGTTCACAATAGGGTTCACACTTCTGTGAGAATCTAATTCTGCTGCTGTTCTGACAAGAGGCGGAGCTCAGGCGGTAATGCCAGTGATGGGGAGCGGTTGTAAATACAGATGCAGCTTCACTCGCTCGCCCACTGCTCACCTCCTACTATGCGACCCTGTTCCTAACAGGCCACGGACCGATATGGGTCCAGGGCCTGGGGGCTGGGGACCCCTGTTTTAAGTCTTCCCTGGCACATGTTGGAAGATTTACAGCCAATGTGATTTTTACAATGATACTTTTGGTGTCTAAAATACTCTGTGCTTTTCCAGGTATTTTTACACAGAATGCACATTCTCCTTGGGTCTTCACAGTAGTCATAGAGTAAGTAGGGAAGGCTTTACAATTCCTGCTTTAGAAACTCGGCCGTAAAGATTTACCCTGGGTTTCACTGCAAGTCAGTGTCAATGCCTAAAGCGGGGCCCTTGAACTGCTTCTCTGAATTTCCTTCTACAAGCTGGAAGGACCAGCCATGAGCGGGCAAAGGCATTTGGGGAGGAGCCTCCCAAGGGTTTTGCAAGTCTTGCATTTATGCCACAGCACAAAGAATGACCTGATTAGGGGGGTTCGATTCCTTTAGCTGAAATAAGTCCTCCTCTTTTCTGACTAAGCCAAGCTGGGGAAGGAGGAGACAGGTGGCCCTGTGTGTTGCCCTGTGTGGGGCCTGTCATGAAGCTCTGAGCAGGTAGTAGGTGGTGAGCTCAAGCTCAGGGAGTAACACTGCCATGCGCTCTCCTGCTTCATTCTCCAAAACACCCCATTTGGGGTTTGGGGAGAGGACTGACCCAGGAAACTCTCATCTCCTTTTCGTTGGTGTCCTCTTGAAATGAAATGCTATGAATTTGTTTGCACATTAACCTATGGCTTCAGTTGCACACAGTTATTAATATTTTTTGAAGTGTAATTTACTGATCTTCGAAAAAGAAAGACAATACCATGCTCAGTGCTATTGTCAAATAGAAATTCACGTGGAATATTGGGAGAGGATGCTTTGATAATCTGAGGTTTCCCTACTTCTACAGAGTAACTTAGGAAGGTTATTTCCTTCCTTCCTTCCTTTCTTCCTTCCTTCCTCTCTCTTTCTCTCTCTCTCTCTCCCTACCTCCCTCCCTCCCTCCCTCTTTCTTGGGGATACACCATGTTGCCCAGGCTGGTCTTGAACTCCTGAGCTCAAGCAATCCACCCACCTCAGCCTCCCAAAGTGCTCAGATTACAGGCATGAGCCACCACACCCAGCCAGTTGCTTTTGATTGAGGTCAGAATGGAAAGTTCCATATTAACATGGGCCAGCAGACAGCTGAGGCAAGGTGGAACACTTCGAAAGGGACAATCACTCATTGTATAAATATTGCATGGACTAGGACGACGTTGTCCAATACAGGAGCCTCTAGCTCTCTGTGGCCCTGGAGCACTTACAATGTGGATTGAATGTTTAATTTTATTTAATTTTAGTATTTAAATTGAAGTTTGAAAACTGACTTTCCATTCAGTTATGGAAAACTTTTAAGTAAGTTTCAAACAACTTGGGTGTCTGGGTATCATGTGGGTATATGATTCTATATTATTCACATTGTCAATGTAAATTTTATGAAACATAAAACTTGATATGGTATTTCTGATGAAAATTTAGCATCTGAATTTAGATATTCTTTATGTGTAAAATACACACTGGCTTTTGAAAGCTTAGGAATATGAAAAAAAAGAAGAAAAACATCTCAATGATTTTTTATATTGATTACATTTTATTTTATTATTATTTTTGTTTGTTTTTTTTCTTGAGAGGAGTTTCGCTCTGTTGCCCAGGCTGAAGTGCAGTGGCATGATCTCAACTCACTGCAACCTCCATCTCCCAGGTTCAAGTGATTCTCTTGCCTCAGCCTCCCGAGTAGATGGGACTACAGGCGCCCACCACCACACCCGACTACTTTTTGTATTTTTAGTCGAGACGGGGTTTCACCATATTGGCCAGGTTGGTCTCGAACTCCTGACCTTGTGACCCGTCGGCCTTAGCCTCCCAAAGCACTGGGATTACAGGCATAAGCCACCATGACTGGCCTATTGATTATATTTTAAAGTGACAGTATTTTTGATATACTGAATTAAACAAAATGTAATATTAAAATTCATTTGATCTGCTTTGTGCTTTTACATTTTTTTAACGTGGCTTCTAGGAAATGAGAAATGCCTTGAGCATTTGCTTATCCATTCATTCATCGAGCATTTATTGAGAAACTGATATAAGCAAAATAGCTACAAAACTCAGAAAAGCACCTTATGAATTTGCTGCACATTGTATGAAAATATGTGTGTGTGGGTGTTCCCACTGAAGTGTGATACTCCTTAAGACAAACATCAAATTCACTGTTGTTTTTTCCCAGCATCATGAGTTAAACACCTAGCTCATTAATTTACAGATTTTTTTGTTTTGTAATATATGTATTTAAGGCTCTAATTTTCCCATAAGTATTCTTTTAGCTGCATTCCAAAAGAGTTGATAGGTTGAGTTTTCTTTTCTTTTTTTTTTTGAGACAGTTTCGCTCTTGTTGCCCCAGCTGGAGTGCAATGGCGAGATCTCGGCTCACTGCAACCTCTGTCTCCCGGGTTCAAGCGATTCTCCTGCCTCAGCATCCCAAGTAGGAGGGGATTACAGGCATGCACCACCACACCCAGCTAATTTTTGTGTTTTTGGTAGAGACGGGGTTTCACCATGTTGGTCAGGCTGGTCT
>NC_045448.1:102847365-102867458 GCF_002776525.5 Piliocolobus tephrosceles
TTTTTTTTTTTTTTTTTTTTTTTGAGATGGAGTCTCGCCTTGTCACCCAGGCTGGAGTATAGTGGCGCTATCTCAGCTCACTGCAACCTCCACCTCCCGGGTTTAAGCAATTCTCTTGCCTCAGCCTCCTGAGTAGCTGGGACTACAGGCACACTCTGCCACACCCGGCTAATTTTTATGTATTTTTAGTAGAGACGAAGTTTCACCGTGTTGCCCAGGCTGGTTTCGAATTCCTGAGCTTAGGCAATCTGCCTGCCTCGGCCTCCCAAAGTGCTGGGATTACAGGCATGAGCCACTGCACCCAGCCCCAAGTTGAGTTTTCATAAGAATTTGTTTTAATATTGGATGGATCACATTTTCTTCTTCTTCTTTTTTTTTTTTTTTTTGATGGAGTTTGATGGGTTTTAGTTTCTTTGTTTTTTTTAGACAGAGTCTTGCTCTGTCACCCAGGCTGGAGTGCAGTGGCGCGATCTGGCTCACTGCAACCTCCACCTCCCAGATTCAAGTGATTCTCTTGCCTCAGCCTCCTGAGTAGCTGGGATTACAGGTATTGCCACCACGCCCGGTTAATTTTTGTATTTTTAATAGAGATGGGATTTCATCACACTGAGCAGGCTGGTCTTGAACACCCGGCCTCAGGTGATCCACCCACCTAGGCCTCCTAAGATGTTGGGAGTACAGGTGTGAGCCACTGTGCCCGGACCCTATGTTTTCTTAAATCTCTTTTGTGGAAGAGACTACTAATTGCTCACACAAATTCTACTACATTAGAAGTGGTTGGAATGGACTTTTTCTCAAACACAATTCCAACTCTATTTAATTGTATTTTATTAATAACTCTTGCAATGAAGGAAATGGGTCTTATACCAACTAGAGTGACAGGCCCCAGACAAATTGTGATGCAACAGACGATTAGGACAAATCAAAAGACATGTTTTTTTCTCTGGGAACAGGAAGCTTGTGAAACAACAACAAAAAGACTACTTTGTAGATAGATTGTTAAAAAAAAATCAGTGACGTTTATCTTTAATTTTTTGTGAATATCAGGGTATAGCCACAAGAACTTTTCTATAATACATTCTTAAGGACCAGCTTTCTGAGATAGGCAGATAAGATTCAGGAAGGAATGGAGGTTAACCCACCACCTGTCTGTCAATCAACCAACAAATATTTACTAGACAACCTGAAAGGCCCTGGGACAGGTATTGTAAAGGATAGGAAGATGTTAAAAGTTGGAGGGATAACTAGTTATCAGGACCCTTATATATATTGTTGCATTTACTCTTTCCGCTAGTCCTATGAGGTGGAGATTTGTGTTGGCCTTCAAGTAGTTCAACCAATCTACCTATGGCCATATAACTACTAAGGTACTGAGCCAGGAATCTCGCCCAGGTCTCAGTCTTAAGCCTGACACACTTTGCTGCTTTCAGGAATGGGATCTCTGTCCTCAAACCTTAGTATGTGGAGGAGATAAAATATAAACAGTTGGCTGGGCGTGGTGGCTCATGCCTGTAATTCCAGCACTTTGGGAGGCCGAGGTGGGTGGATCACTTGAGGCTGGGAGTTTGAGACCAGCCTGGCCAACACGGTGAAACCCCATCTCTACTAAAAATACAAAAATTAGCTGGGTGTGGTGGCGCACTTGTAATACCAGCTACTCCAGAGCTGAGGCAGGAGAGTCGCTTGAACTCGGGAGGTGGAGGTTACAGTGAGCCGAGATCATGCCACTGCACTCCAGCCTGGGCAACAGAGCAAGACCCCGTCTCAAACACAAAAACAAAAGTATAAATGATGGAACAGTGAAATCACAATACAAGCGCTGTCACAAGAAGCTTTTGTGGGCTGCAGTGGGCTGAGAAGGATGGGCCAGAGGAATAGGGAGGCAGAGCAGTCCAGGCCGACGAGTGGCCTGAGCATGGACCCTGGGGAATGTCCGTTCTGATGGTGCGATCAGGGACGCAGCGTCCAGTGTCTACTTCTTCCTGGCTTGTTTCACATGCTCGTGCTTTTTTCTCACCCTTCCATTTATCTGAAGCTGGGGAGTGTGGCGGGGCGGGAATGCGGTGTTCTTTTCAGTGAGACCTTTCCCATACCGAGTTGGATTTCCAGCATGGGGTGGGAGAGGGCTGGAGTTGTTAAGGGGTTTCTGTCTAAGCAGAGATGTGACAGGTAATGTGGAGGCAGAGTGAAGTAATGAGAGCTTGGAAGCCCGGTCCCTTGAGCAGCATTTCTAGAATGCCAACCATGTGCCAGCCCAGGTGGACCAAGAAGAGGTCAGAAGCAGGCACTCTTGGCGTGAGGAAAAGCCAGGCAGAGAAGGGGGCATTGGCTGGCAGGGTGGGAAGACCCCTGTGAGCTATTGTCCCCTGTCCAACCTCACAGGCAGTGTGGCGCAAACACAAGACGGTGAGTCAGGAGAACGCGGCCCAGCTCCCTGTTTTCCTCCGGGTTGGTCACACCCTCAAATCACATCCCCACGTCAGCCTGGAATTCCCAACAAAGGGGAAGTGGTACACTCCTGACCAAGTTCCTGCTGGCAAAGGCGCTCACATGCCTGCAGACCGCAGGTGAAGGGCCTTTGGTGGCATATTGTTCCTCCCAGCAGCTGCCAGGGTGGGGATTGTGTGAGGTGTAGAGGCAGGTGCCAGACCGGGAGGCCAACAGGCCACGTGCAGATTAGTCTCTTAGCTTCCAAGTCAGCACACAGCTTGTGCACAAGTCCCTGAGAGATACACCCTAACGGTTAAAAAAAAAATTATTAAAATACACTTTTTTTTTTTTTTTTTTTGAGACGGAGTCTCGCTCTGTCGCTCAGGCTGGCGTGCAATGGCCGGATCTCAGCTCACTGCAAGCTCCACCTCCCAGGTTTATGCCATTCTCCTGCCTCAGCCTCCTGAGTAGCTGGGACTACAGGCGCCCGCCACCTCGCCCGGCTAGATTTTTTTGTATTTTTTAGTAGAGACGGGGTTTCACCATGTTAGCCAGGATGGTCTCGATCTCCTGATCTTGTGATCCGCCCGTCTCAGCCTCCCAAAGTGCTGGGATTACAGGCTTGAGCCACACCGCGCCCGGCCTAAAATACACTTTTCAAAGGTAAGACAATTTCATTCAAAATCTGCCACCCAGATCCAACCACTGAAAACATTTTGGTGAATATCTTTGGAAAAGTATGTCTGTTTTACAATACATATTTAATTTCTGGGGATAAAGTATAATACACGCATTTATTTAAGTAGAAGACTGGAATCCTGTTACACATACTGCTTTGTAATCTGCTTATAGTATGTGATGGACATTTTCCATAACATGGAATATTATTTTGCAGTGCAGTATTTATTTATTTATTCATGTATTTATTTATTTTTTGAGACAGGGAGCCTTGCTCCTTCGCCCAGGCTGGAGTGCAGTGGCATGATCTCAGCTCACTGCAACCTCCAACTATCAGGTTCAAGTGACTCTCCTGCCTCAGCCTCCTGAGTAGCTGGGATTACAGGCACCCGCCACCACGCCCAGCTAATTTTTGTATTTTTAGTAGAGACGGGTTTTCACCATGTTGGCCAGGCTGGTCTCGAACTCCTGACCTCAGGTGATCCATCCACCTTGGCCTCCCGCAGTGCTGGGATTACAAGTGTGAGCCACTGCGCCCAGCCCAACGCAGTAGTTAATGGTTGCACATTCTCTAACTTTTGTTGGTCAGGCGCTCCTCCCACTGAAACCTGCCGCAGTTTTCACTCTGCGTCATGGTGGAGCTGCTTTTTGGGCAGGGAAGGAAACAAAGAGGAGGAGGGATGAGCACTATTTCCATTTGGGCCCCACAGAAGCTCTGAAAGAAGTTGGCTCCCCCAGTGCCAGTGAAAAGAAAAGAAATATTAGGAGCTAAGAAATCTGGCCAAGCACAGTGGTTCACACCTATAAAAAAAATCCCAGCACTTTGGGAAGATGGGGTGAGAGGATCACTTGACACCAGGAGTTCGAGACCAGCCTGGGCAACACAGGGAGACCCAATCTCTAAAAAATAATAATAATAAATTAGCTGGGAGTGGTGCTGCACACCTGTAATTCCAGCTACTTGGGAGGCTGAGGTAGGAGGATCCCTTGAGCTCAGAAGTTTGAGGTGATGGTGAGCTATGGTGGTGCCACTGCACTCCAGCCTGGGCAACAGAGCAAGACTCTGTCTCAAAACAACAACAACAACAAAGAAGGCTGGCTTCCTCCTTTACCCTGAGCCTCGGAGAGGAGTTTGAGGCAGAGACAGAGCTTAGCACAAAAGCAAACAAAAGGATGAATGTGGGGAGCCCGCCTGCCTCCCTCCAGCCAGAAATTCCCTAGGGGCTGCTCTCAGGTGGAAGGAAGGAAGGCAAGCCAGTTCTGAGTTGAATCTCACAATTCATAGTCAAGTGTGATTGACAAATACATATTCCCTAAATAGTGCCCAAGGTATGCTGCTTTTGAAATGGGATATTTTCACCCAGGGAATCCATAATTGGTTGAGTTTTTGGGAAGATAAGGTGATCTAGTTGCTCACTGCATCTTCCCCGGCTAACCCAAAGTTTGAAGGCCTGCTACTGCTTCATCACAGTAACAGGAAGGGCTGAATGTGGGGATAGAGAAAGCTCCTCCAGGAAAACAAAAATGAGAAGGATCTATTTTCTTCCAGGAGCATATTACCAAGAGAAATGTACCAACGTCAGCCCCATAAGGCACAACAAGGGCATGGACCTCGAGCCAGACAGTGGGGTTCACCCCAGTCCACCACTCGCCAGTATAAGTGGCCTTGCGCAACCCACTCAGCCTCTTTGAGCCCCCAGAGGGTACTGATACAACCTTCCCGGTAGGGGGATTACAGATGTAAATGATAAAAGTACACGAGCTCTTAGCAGGGTGCCCGGTGTGCAGCAGGGGCTCTGCATGGTCCCTGAGCGTGTAGGACTGACCAGAGAGACGCGATCAGACCCTGGTCAGACACCAGGAAATGCTTCTCAACAGAGGTAGGCCTTGATCTTTGGAGGGGTTCTGATGACACAGATCAGGTGGGTAAGACTTCACAGAAATGGCACAGCTGCACCAAAGAACAGAGGCTGAGCTGCACGGGGAAGCATTGGCCTTGAGCTTTGTGTTCAGTTGGGGAGTGAGGAGGAGTCAAGCCAGGAAATGAGGGCCTCAGATGCTGGCCCAAAGAGACTGTGCCCAGTTTGCTAAAGAAATGAGGAAATACCAGATGCTCTGAGCACAGGCTCAAAGGGCTGGCGTCCTTGGGTAGGAGTAACCAGGCAGATGGGGTGGAAGATAAGATGGATGTGGGGTCACAGGAGGCTGCGGTGGAAATCTGGGCAGGTGGTGGCTGGGGTATGGTGGATGGAAAGAAGCGTGTGGGGGAGGGATGGGCAGGGAGGGCTGGGCTGGCCTCCCAGCTGGTGGCAGGAGAGCCCTCGCTGGCTCGATGTAATGGTCTGCTGTCACTCTGTTGAAACTCTGAATCGGCTTTGAACAGGAAGCCCCGCAACTCTGACCTGGTTCTCTCAAATTCTGTGGCCAGCCTTGAGAGGGAGACCAGCAAAATGTTTGGCTCTGAAGTGGGGCAGAGGAGAGAAAGAACTGAAAAAGCTGCGGGGAATGTAGGTGTCAGAGAGGAGGTAAGAAGATGGTGTTCCGGAGACAGCACACCACATGTGATAGGACAGCCATGGTGGGACACCCGCGATAATGCTCTGGGAATTTGATCTTACAGCTCAGTAAAGAACTTTGAGCAATTTATTTGTTCAGAAATTATATCATCTTCTGGCTGGGTACAGTGGCTCACGCCTGTGATTCCAACACTTTGGGAGACCGAGGTGGGTGGATCACTTGAGGTCAGGAGTTTGGGACCATCCTGGCCAACATGGTGAAACCCCATCTCTACTAAAAATACAAAAATTAGCTGGGCGTGGTGGTGCATGCCTGTAATCCCAGCTACTCAGGAGGCTGAGGTGGGAGAATCGCTTGAACCCAGGAGGCGGAGGTTGCAGAGAGCCGAGATCGTACCACTGCACTCCAGCCTGGGTAACTCTGTTTCAAAAAAAAAAAAAAAAAGGAATTTCATTTTAATGAAATAAAATACATTACTTCTGTAATTTAAATAATGAAATTAATAAAATTGCTTATTCAATAATAATACATGAAACTTCAGCAGTGGGCACAAGAACGAAATGTCTGAAAGGATCAAGAACCAAATCTGGAAGACTATTGTTAAGAACAAAATTGTGTCTCTTCAGCCAGGCCTGGTGACTCACACCAGTAACCCCAGCACCTTGGGAGGCGGAAGTGGGAGGATCACTTGAAGCCAGGAGGTTGAGACCAGCCTGGGTAACACAGAGAGACCCCATCTCTACAAAAAATGAAAATAGGCCGGGCGCGGTGGCTCAAGCCTGTAATCCCAGCACTTTAGGAGGCCGAGATGGGCGGATCACGAGGTCAGGAGATCGAGACCATCCTGGCTAACACGGTGAAACCCCATCTCTACTAAAAAATACAAAAAACTAGCCGGGCGAGGTGGCGGGCGCCTGTAGTCCCAGCTACTCCGGAAGCTGAGGCAGAAGAATGGCATGAACCCGGGAGGCGGAGCTTGCAGTGAGCTGAGATCCGGCCACTGCACTCCAGCCTGGGCGACAGAGTGAGACTCCGTCTCAAAAAAAAAAAAAAGAAAAAGAAAAAGAAAATAAATAAGTAAACAAACAAATAAATATATTTTGTCCCCCCACCTCCCAAAATTCATACGTTCAAGTCCTAACCTCTAATACCTCAGAGTGTGACTATATATTTGGAGATAAGGTCATTACAGAGGTAATGAAGTTAAAATGAGGTCATTAGGGAGGGCCCTAATCCCATATGACTGCTGTCCTTAGACGAGATCAGGACACAGACACACACTGAGGGAGGACCATGGAGACAAAGGGAGAAGCCCGTAGCTACATGCCGAGAGAGGCCTCAGAAGGAAGGGGCCGGGTGCAGTGGCTCACACCTGTAATCCCAGCACTTTGGGAGGCCGAGGCGGGTGGATTACTTAAGGTCAGGAATTCGAGACCAGCCTGGCCAACATGGTGAAACCCCGTCTCTACCAAAAATACAAAAATTAACCAGGCGTGGTGGCGCATGCCTGTAATCCCAGCTACTCCGGAGGCCGAGGCAGGAGAATCGCTTGAACCCAGGAGGCAGAGATTGCACTGAGCCGAGATAATGTCATTGCACTCCAGCCTGGGCAACAGAGTGAGACTCCATCCAAAAAAAAAAAAGAAGGAACCAGCTCTGCCTACACCTTGATCTCAGACTTCCAGCCTCCAGAGCTTCAAGAAAGTGGACTCCTGTTGTTTAAACCCCCAGTCATGGTACTTTGTAATAGCAGCCCTGAAAGACTGACACAACCGTCTTCCTTAAGAAGAACGGTGGAATAGGTGGAAGAGTCCTCAGAGACAGCACAGAAGCATCAGAGAGGTGGTGGGAGAAGCAGCAGGTGGAGACACAGAAGCAAAGTGCATCCCCCAATGAGGGGTGGCTGCCAGTGTAAATGGCTAGGCGAGAGGTCAGTGAGGACTCGGGGCTGACAGAAAACTGCTGGGTTTTGAAATCAGGAAGTTGCTATGACCTTTCGGAGGATGACATCATCGGTGCAGTGGGGTGTAGGGTGCCAGGTGTATTAGGTCAGGGAGAGACACACACAATGGTCTGGGGTGGTGGTTCCTTTCTTTCAAGAAGTTTCCGGGATGAGATAGGATAGTAGCTTGAGGGGAAGGCGGAATCAAGGGAAAGAGTTTGTTAGAGTAGGGTATCCCTGAGTCAGTCTAGCTGGAGAAACTCCCTAAGAAAGGGAGCCCAGCCCCGGCCTGTGCTGCCCAATGTACCTTTGTTAAATGAGCCAGGAGCACCGTGTGCAGTGGCTCACACCTGTAATCCCAACTCTGGGAAGTCGAGGTGGTAGGATTGTTTGAGCCCAGGAGTTCCAGACCAGCCTGGGCAACATGGCAAAAACTCCATCTCTACAAAAAATACAAAAATAATTAGCCAGGTGCTGTGGCAAGAAGCACCTGTGGCCCCAGCTACTTGGGAGAGGTGACGGGAGGCACAGGTGGGAGGATCGCTTGAGCCCCAGCAGTCGAGGCCGTCATCATGCCACTGCACTCCAGCCTGGACAACACAATGCGACTCTGTCTCAAGAAATAAAAGAGTAAGAAGGACGAGGGGAAGGGTGTGAGGCCCAGGTGGACAGCAAACCCACAGCACCCCCTCGGCAGGACACCTGGGGGAAAAGAAGGGCTCTGGGTGCTGTGCCTAGCTCCGGGGCAGAGGGGCCCAGCACAGGCTCTTTCTCCTTCTTTAGCTCCACCGGGTTCCTGTAAAGCTCCTGAGGCTACATTTCCTCTGATCTTGACCCCTTTGTAATTCCCCTTGTGGAATCTGGAGGGAGGGGCGGGACTGTCCCCGTCCTCTCAGTTCCTAGCACATGGGCTCCAGCATCTGTTACTGAGGGCCTTCAGGGCAGCAGAGCAGAGGCCGCCCGTTTTGAAGCCGGAAGTGAGACCCTCCTCCAGACCTGAGGCAGGCAGGGCTCCTGTGCTCACAGGGGCTCAGAGATGCTCCCTGCCCTTCCTCACTCCTGGGCGTAACACTGAGCTCGTTCATTGCCCTCCCAGGCCCAGGCCCCAGGCTGCTGCCTTGTTTTCTTGGGAGATGGATGCTGATTCTCCACATACCCCCAGCCTCAGCACCGTTCTTCTTAGCCAGTAGTTTTCAAACTTATAGAAATGGCCAGGCTGGGCGTGGTGGCTCACGCCTGTAATCCCAGCACTTTGAGAGGCCGAGGCGGGCGGATCACGAGGTCAGGGGATTGAGACCATCCTGGCTAACACGGTGAAACCCCATCTCTACTAAAAATACAAAAATTAGCTCGGCATGGTGGCATGTGCCTGTAGTCCCAGCTACTTGGTAGGCTGAGGTAGGCCAATAGCTTGAACCCGGAAGGCAGAGGTTGCAGTGAGCTGAGATTGCGCTATTGCACTCCAGCCTGGGCAACAAGAGTGAAACTCTGTCTCACAAAAAAAAAGAAAAGAAAAGAAATGGCTAAACCCATCTTTCTTATAAATAATGCCTTACAGATCCCTAAGATAGCGAATGGCTAAAGGTGCATTTTATTAGTGCACATTTCCATTATAACGTCAAATGTATTGTAGTCACACATGATAAAGCCAAGCAAGGCAAATTACAGGTGTTTATAAATGGAAAACATAGAAATTGGTGTTATGGGAAACCATTGTAGTATAATGGTCAACTACAGAGCAGAATTTGCACCCAGGTCTCTCTGCTTGCACATTACCTCCGAGTAATACCACGAGAGGAAAGGCTATCAAATCAGTCTTGCAGTTGACAATCACCATGATGAACACAGATCCAAAGATAGGGCCTGAAGCCTGGCGGAGCCTGCAAGGGAGTCAGTCATCCTTCTCATCCATTTTGCTTACCATTTGTTGCTGAGATTGAATGGGTGGAATAATCATTGTGGGACCCATCTGTTGATAAGATTAGTCAGCCTCACCAAAGGTCAAATTTCTATGGAGAATGCAGTTGCAAAATGGAGTTGCTTTGTTTTTAAACTACAAAATCCACATTGATAATCACATCAATGAAAAGGCAAACATATTTCCCTCTGAATTCTCATCATGGGGCAAGAATATGTTTTCCAGACTGATCCTGTTTGCAGTGAACCCAACTGGGGAAAATACCGAATGTCCATCTGACCTTCAAATCAAGGAAAAACAGCAAAAGTGTAGCTCGTTTAGTGTGACTGCATTCCTAGGAGTTTCTCAGAGCTTGGTGAGGTTTCACGTAAAGCGTCAATCACAGTAGGAAAATAAAAATACGACCTAAGCAGATTGTTGAAGTGTTGTAAGGGGAATGGGTGGGGGAATTTATGCGGTTTTAAAAATAGGAAGTTCTACCCCAGAGTGTATCATTTCTGAAGTGAAGGAAGTTCCGATAGGCTATTAGAAGAGCCTGCACCATAGCAATTCAATGCTGTGTTTTCATCACATTTCTACTTCATGAAAGTAAACACATGGCTTTTCACTAAAGCTTACAGTTTAGATGTAAAGTAACTAAAATACACTCCAAGGTTGGCTGCTCTAAGATTTTGTTAAGCCAAAGAGACACTCTTGTTTAGTTTTGTGAAAGACAAGATTGGTTGCATATCAGGATTTTTGTCATTTAGAATGCAGGTTGCCAAATGTTTTAAACTCAGGGGAGGGGAATGGCAACACAGCAACATGGGTTATCAAACAGGAAAGTGGGCGTGGCTAGAATGATGCCAGGAAACAGCTTATTAGGAAGAGAAACTCTCAAGGTCATAAAAAGCACCGAGGTGCTCTCTGGCTTAGGGTGTCTTCTTGCCCAGGTCATAGTGAAACAGGCTCAAATTAGCCTGAGTCAAGAAGCTCAGCTGATGTGTGGAGAGACGCCCTGCACAAATTGCTGCACTGCAGGCTGGTCACACGGCCGATCTCACCCGGAATGGCTCCAGCATCCTCAAGCCCTAGGATCCTGCCAGGGAGTGGGAGAAGGCCTGAGTGGCCCAGTATCCTTCACGCAGGGCGGATACTGACCTCAGAAGCCGTAAAGAAGCCTCTCAGAGCTCAGAAACGCCCCTAGACCGTGATACAGCAATTCCTTAGGAAGATAAGGGGTGGGGATGGGGGGGTCGGGGGAGCAGGGACGAATAAAGATTGCATCATTATCTCAACCAAATGCTTAAGAAGAAGAGACTGGGTCATACCTTGTGTTTCCATTCAAAGCTAGAGTGCTGATGACTGAGTTTGGCAATTACACGTTGTCTGCTATCACATCAGCGCTATCAAAAGTGGAGCTTGCCAAAGGGTGGGGGGCAGTGATAAAGGCCATGGAGTCTGGAGCTGCACTGCCTGGTTTGAATCCTGATACCTCTCCTCACTGGTTGTTGAGGTGGGCAAGTCATTTCTCCTGTCTGTGCCTTGGTTTCCTCCTCTGAAGAAGAGGGGGAAGTCATGGAGAGGGTCCCTGTGAGTTATCACTTGTAAAGGCTATGAAAGAGGCCACTTGGAGAGCCCAAGGGTCTCTGTGGGGTTCAGCCCAATACACATCCACGTATCTGGCACTGGCTGGCAGGGTTGGCAGGACCCTCCCAAGGAGTCCAGCTTGGGACCAGGCACGCACACCCACGCCTCTGGACATACTCTTCCATCTTCGTTTAAAATTTAAAATGCAGGTTTTCAAACTTACGAAAACTCACTTGATATTGACGGGGGAATGACAACATAGCCACACCGAGTATCACAGCACAGGAAAGCAGGCAAGGGTGGAACGATGCCGTCAGTCACTGGAGCCAGCTGTCTCCTGGCTTGCTTTCTCCACCCTGTGATTCCATTTTGAGCTGCCCACACCCCTCTCCCTGGCCAGCTCTTCTCTCATACAGCACCTCAAGAGCTCCTCTAAGGCCCCCTCCTGTCTCTCTTTTCTGCTCGCATTAAGCTACTTCATGCAACCCACAGGGCCCACAGTCAGCCACACCGGGGCTCATACATTACACCTGCAGCTCTGACCTTTGCTGAGCTCCAGGCCCCGGTGTCAACCCCACATGGCAAGGGTCCTCTAGGGTGCCTCAGAGGCACTGCAAACCCCGGGAGTGGAAAGCCCAGCTCATGCCTTTTGTACCCACACATGGCCCTCCTCTGGGGCACTCAGGGTCAAGGATCAGCACAACCATCCATGCAGACCTGGTGAGCACCTACACTATCCTTTCCTTATTTGGTGCCTCCACAAACCCTGTCAGCTCCGCCTCCAAAGCACCTTTCAAACAAACCTCTCAGCCAGGTGCCGTGGCTCCCACCTGTAATTTTAGCACTTTTGGGAGGCCAAGGCAGGAGGATCATCTGAGGTCGGAAGTTGGAGACCAGCCTGGCCAACATAGTGAAACCCTATCTCTACTAAAAATTCAAAAATTGGCCCGGCGTGGTGGTGCATGCAAGTAATCCCAGCTACTCAGGAGGCTGAGGCAGGATAATTGCTTGAACCTGGAAGGTGGAGGTTGCAGTGAGCCGAGATAGCGCCACTGTACTCCAGCCTGGGTGACAGAGCAAGACTCCGTCTAAAAAAATACAAACCAAAAACCCAAAATAAATCTCTCAAATATCTGCGTATTGCTCTCTCTCCTCACCAGGGTGGCCCAGGCCCATTTCTGGCTCAGCCATTGTCTCTGACTTTTCTATCTGCATGTTCAACATAAAATATAGTTGAGGAAAGGGCTAAAGAACACACTGATAAATAAGTCAGATTGTTTTAGCTAATAAGTACTATGAAGAAAAATACACCCGGGTAATCGATTGGAGAGTGACTGAGAGGGTGGCTGGGGAGGGCTATGTGTGGAGGTCATGCTGAGGATGGTGAGGAAGGGGACTCCGGGTCTGCCTCAAATCCACAGGTCCTGAGATGGGAGCACAAGTTTCAGTGGTTGGATAATTACAGGCTGGAGATAACGGGGTGAGTGGTAGGGGAGGTGGAGCTCACAAGGGCTGGCTCCTATGTGGTTTTGGAGGCCTTGGGGAGGACTTCAAGTGTTATTCCAAATGCAATGGAAAGCCACTGATGACTTTTTTTTTTTTCAGGGTTGGGGGGACAGAGTTTTGCTCTTGTTGCCCAGGCTGGGCTGCAATGGCGAGCTCTCGACTCACTGCAACCTCTGCCTCCTGGGTCCAAGTGATTCTCCTGCCTCAGTCTCCCAAGAAGCTAGGGTTTCTCCATGTTGGTCAGGCTGGTCTCGAACTCCCGACCCTAGGTGATCCACCAGCCTCAGCCTCCCAAAGTGCTGGAATTACAGGCATGAGCCACCATGCCCGACCATGCCACCAATGACTTCTAAGCAGATAAGTGATATGGTTTGAGTATGTTTTTAAAGAGATTATCTCTTCTGGCCAGGCGCAGTGACTCACACCTGTGATCCCAACACTTTGTGAGGCCGAGGTGGGCGGATCGCTTGAGCTCAAAAGTTCAAGACCAGCCTGGGCAACCTGGTGAAACCCCATCTCTACCAAAAATACAAAAAAACTTAGCCAGGTGTGGTGGTGTGCATCTGTAGTCCCAGCTACTCAGGATTACAGTAGGTAGCTAGTCAGACATGAGCAGGGCAGGAGAGGGCTCCCCTGACCCCACGAGGAATGTTAGGCGACCATCAGGTGATGGTGAAGGTTGTTAACTGTCTCTCTAAAATAATAATTGGTTGTAGCCAGCGCCAGGGAAAGGCAATCTCCCACTAGATAGGAAACATCTGAAACTGGTGATTAGCTGCTTCCTGATAAGATCTCAGGAGTTGATCGAGTGGGCTCAAGCATGCACATTAACTGGCATGTGAGCATCTAGGGACATTGGACTTGCACGGGAAGAATGCCTCAAGTGAGCAGGTGTGCAACTCCAGTAAACACACTGTGCATGCGGCCCCTCCAAGTGCTGGCAGGCCACTACACATGCGGACAGCCCACCCCAAAGGAAGAATCAGGGAAGAAGGAATGCAGGCCCCTGGGAGTATGCCAGCATAAAAAACCCCAAGTCAAAGGTCAAATAGCACTCTTGGTTTCTCAAGTCACTCACTTGGCCCTCCTCCAAATTTTACTTCCTTTCATTCCTGCTCGAAAACTTTTTAATAAACTTTCACTCCTGCTCTAAAACTTGCCTCAGTCTTTCCTTCTGCTTTATGCCTCCTTGGTTGAATTCTTTCTTCGGAGGAGGAAAGAACTGAGGCTGCTGCAGACCTGTTTGGACTCATTGCCAGTAACAGGGAGGCTGAGATGGGAGGACTGCTGCAGCCAGAGAAGTTGAGGCTGCAGTGAGCCATGATCACACCACTGCACTCCAGCCTGGGTGACACAGCAAGACCCTGCCCCCCACCCCCAACAACAAAAACAAACATCTCATCCTTTCTTCATTCAGAATGTGACTATACTGAGAACTCGCAAAGACACCAGGTGGTGGGCGAATTGCTGGGGACACAAAGCCGTGTCAAACATAGACTAAACCCAGAGGAAGGATGCTTCCACCCCGCATGATTCTGCGTTCAGTAGAGTGTTAGGCACATATAGACACTCAATGAATGTTTGTTCACAAAATAAATGAATGACGACCCCTGAAATCCAGCCTCTATCAATAAGGCTGACCTCAAAGGCCAGCTGGCCAGTGATTGCGACTGTCCAACACAGACCCACAGGCCAGAAACCTAGGGGTATCCTGACTTTCCTTTTCTCCAAGCGGCTTGTCACCAAATCCAGTTCACTGTATCACCTAAGCATCTCTCAAAGCTGCTTACCTGGTGTTCTTAGGCAGTAACCAGCTGAGCCTCTCCACGCCGTGGCTGAGTGGCCACTATCCGTGACCCTTAAATCCAGGCTCTGTTGGTTTAAAACCTGAAGACCATGGCCGGGCGCGGTGGCTCAAACCTGTAATCTCAGCACTTTGGGAGGCCGAGACGGGCGGATCACAAGGTCAGGAGATCGAGCCCATCCTGGCTAACACGGTGAAACCCCGTCTCTACTAAAAACTACAAAAAACTAGCCGGGCGAGGTGGTGGCACCTGTAGTCCCAGCTACCCGGGAGGCTGAGGCAGGAGAATGGCATGAACCCGGGAGGCAGAGCTTGCAGTGAGCTGAGATCCGGCCACAGCACTCCAGCCCCGGAGACAGAGCAAGACTCCGTCTCCAAAAAAAATAAAAAATAAATAAAAATAAAAATAAAAATAAAAAATAAAATAAAACCTGAAGACCATCTACACCTGCCTATGTCAGGGGCTCAGGCCTGTCTTTCTGGAAGATGTGGTCTGGTGAACACGTCCAGGAGACTGGGACCTATGGCTTGTGGCTTTTCATACACCAGTCAGTTACAGAATGTCTCTGGGTTTGCTTGAGCTTATTGGTAAAGCGGGTGTGATGGTAACCGCTGATCTTCTTCATGTTGGGATAAAGTGGGTTGCATCTCTTTGAGGGTCAGAAAACATCACGCATGTGGGTAAACGTGAAGGATGATTGTGACTGGGGCTGGGAGTCCAAAAGGAAAAAGGAGCCTCAGTCGCGGTGGTGAAACCAGTGGAGCTGGAGTGATTTCTTTCTGCCTGACTGGAGAGCACTCACCCCTCCCCGTTTCCTGCAGCCCTGTTGGTGTGCCTGGTAAGAGTCTCCCAGCCCTGCGGAGACCCGCAGCACAGCTGGAGTTCCAGCGGTGGAATTCAGGCACCCCGACTTCAAAGAGTTATTGTGTTGCCTGCCTTTTATTCCCAGGGAATTGCCCTTAAATCCAAACTTGTCATCTCCACTCACAGGAGAGGTTAAGATCTGTCTTGGAGCCACTGACTCTGGGTTCATACAGAAGAGAAGTTCTGGGAAGAGGCGTCCTGAAAGCACCCCAAATCCTGAGACCTCAGGCCCCACTTTGTTCACCCAACCAGGTGATTGAGTGTCTGGGCCGGTGAAAACGTTCCAAGACGCACATCGTGCTAGAGCCTTTCTCTTAGTACCCAGAATCTGATACGTGTAGAGTGAAGCCGCATTCGAAGAAAAGGCCATCAGCTTGGTGTGTGTGGCCCATGCTGCCTTCCAGCCTGCCCCTGGCCAGCGTCTGCCTGCTCCAGAGCATGCCGTTCTCCTCCCCACTCACTTTCTGCCCTGCGCTGGCATCCATGCAGTTTTTTCACTTATTTTTCTTTTAGATTTTCAAAGGGCACAAGCTGTGCATCTTCTGACCTTCCTCTGAGTCACCACATTCTAGCCCATTTGTGCACTTGAGCTCTCAGCTACGTATTACATAGCTCTTGTCTGAACCACGGCACGTGGGGGCTGAGAGGGAATACAGCATTTCGTCAGCATCTATCAGTGTTTTCCAGCACTTTCACCTTCCGCGTCTCCGACCCTCAAGCCCTGAGAACACAGTCCCCTCTTTTTACAGACGAGAAGCAGAACTTTACCACAGAGAGCCTGGGAAACTTCCCCAGGGCAGCCCTGGGCTGAGATGCAAACTCACTTTCTCAGGGAAAGGATAGGCAAGTTTTTTTGTTCATGAAGATTTTTAGCTTTTTCTTTCTTTTTCTTCCGGTGGAGATAAGGTCTCACTATGTTGTCCAGGCTGGTCTCCAACTCCTGGCCTCAAGTGATCCTTCCACCTCAGCCTCCCAAAAGTGCTGGGATTACAGGCATGAGCCACCACGCCCGTCTTTTTGCCCTTATTTAAAACACATAAGCTATTGAGATAAGATGGTTCAGTTAAGTTTTCTTGGCAACATTTTACCTCTCAGCTTCTACTATTTTCTACTTCCCTGGGCGTGCCCTATTCCTTGTTCAAGAATTGTTAGGCTGTATCCTGCTTCAATAAGTTCCCTTGTTAGCTCTGATCCAGATTCTCTGTGGCCAGCTGCTGCGATCTCTAAGATAATGCAAACAATACTTACTTCTGTTCTCAGTTGCTGATCTTTTTTACAAACTTTTTTCGTGGAAACAAGAGTCGGTGTTCACAGGTGGGGAGCTGTGGCCTTTCTCGCCCCAGGCTTGCATCTGCCGGCAGAAGGGCAACAGACAATGTCGTGCAGCCGGCGCTGTTCCAAGCAGCTGCGTGAAGCGTCCACGCACCTTAGGAGCAGTCCTGGGCACCGGCACACTGCGACCCAAGTGACACACTCCCGCAGCTGGCTCGCTAGCAGCCCCATAGTGGAAGCTACTTAAATGTCCATCAGCTGTAGGATGGATAAATAAATGGTGGTATACTCACGTAATGGAATACCAGCCAACAGAGAGAAGGAACTGTCTGTAGCTGTAGGCAGCAGTATGGATGGATGGCACAGACATAACATGTGAAAGAAGCCAGACACAAAAGGGAAGAGACTGCGTGATTCCACCTCCACAAAGTATAAAACCAGGCAAAACCGATCTATGGTGTTAGAGTTAGAATATTGGTTACCTTGGGTGGTCAGCAGTGACTGAAAGGGAGAATGAGGGGGCTTCTAGGGTGCTGGCTGTGTTCTGGTTAAACAGGTGTGTTTTGTTTGTGAAAATCCATCGAGCTGGGCACCTATGATCTATGCATTTTTCTGTATCTCTATTATTATTATTTTGAGATGGAGTCTCGCTCTGTCGCCCAGGCTGGAGTGCAATGGTGCGATCTTGGCTCACTGCAACCTCCACCTCCCAGGTTCAAGCGATTCTCCTACCTCAGCCTCTGGGACTAAAGGCGCATGCCACCAAGCTCAGCTAATTTTTGTATTTTTAGTAGAAATGGGGTTTCACCATGTTGGCCAGGCTGGTCTCGGATGCCTGACCTCAGGTGATCCACTGGCCTCAGCCTCCCAAAGTGCTGGGATTACAGGCGTGAGCCACTGCGCACCCAGCTATATGTCTATTATTTTCAATGAAAATTAAAAATGAAACAAAACTCATGGAGGCAGCTTTGTCCAGGAGCATTCTGATGTCTCCATTTCTTAGTGGTGGCCAACCTGGGACAATTCACAGGCATTTCTTCCAAGACAAAGGGATCCCCAGGAAAATAACAGGTGGCCATCTATGACTTACTTTATCTTGCATAAAAAAATCTTTGAAATGTTAGACGCAGGAATCACACCTTATCCTGTGAATGTTCTAGACCGTTTTTATTTTAATTGAACTTATCTTAGGAAGGCAAAAGTGCATTTGATCCATGCCTGATTGCTGGCACAAGATCTTGCTTAAGCCCTTGTGACTAGATCTTGAATTACAGAAATGCAATTTTCGCTGGAGAAAAAGAGATGGAGATCCTGTAGTACCGTTTCCTTCCAAAATTCGTAATAATTCTTGATGAAGCATGTTATTTCTTTTAAAAACAGGAAAGGATCTTTCCGTGTCCTCTAGGAGTAGCTTATTGACAGCAGCTTTGAGTGAAGAACAAATCAGAAGGGGTCGTTAAAACCCATACACTCTCCTAACACCCACTAACCATCTCGTGTCAGGTCTCTGAAATGCAATTTCGTTGCTCTTGGATACCGTTGTAGTACTTTTCAGGTGACTGAATGAAAAATCAAAGCTTCCATTTTGTGGTTTTGAAATATACAGTGTTACTGAAATATAGCTTTAATTTCAAGACCTATAGGATGAGTCATTGCTATGGTCGTTTCCAACAAGGAATTTGACTTTCACCTTAACTCTCATACTGATGTCATATTTAATTGATATATTCTAAGAATGTGCTTGCAAAATTTTCCCCACCACAACTCCAAGCCACAGCCATCTTCTGCAATTCTTTAAGACATTTTCTTTTTAGAGTCCACCTTCAGAGGCTGCTAGGACACAGCTCACGTTCACAGGAGGCTCTTGCAGGAGCCAAGCTCAGTTTGCCTTTTGTTGCATTCAAGTCTCCAAGCTCGTGATCCTGAGTTACAGCCTGCCTTTAAAATAAACCATCTCTTTGGTGCTATGTTAACCTCTCAAAATGTATTCCTGTCAAAGCCATCACATGCTTACCTTAAAAATCACACGTCCTCGGCCTCTGTCAAGCTCTCCTGTGAATTTCAGGTTGGTGTTTGGAAGTATTTGAGAAGGTGGCTGTTCCGGTGTTCATCATTAACTGCACAGCGGAAGGAAGAAACAAAGAGCACAAACTCAGATCACCACATGCCTCAGTGTAACTTCTGTAGACATGACCAACCTGGAAATCTGATGATTAGCATCAGACACAGAGGGGAAGAGAAACGGGAAGCTTGGGGAAAACAAATAACTGAACCAGGTGAGAGGTGGCCCAGCTCTGTTTAATCCTTGGTAAGAAACAATATACACATGGGTCCAGAGTCCAGGAGGCCTCCATGTTATCTGTCTATTTCTATTTATTTATTTATTTTAAGACAGGGTCTCCCTCTGCCGCTCAGGCTGGGAGTGCAGTGGTATGATCATAGCTCACTGCAGCCTTGATCTCCCACCTCGCCCTGACTCAGCCTCCCGCATAGCTGGGGCTACAGGTGTGTGCCACCACATCCAGCTAATTTTTAAATTTTTATTAGAGACAAGGTCTCACTGTTGTATGCCCAGGCCGGTCTCTAACCCCTGAGCTCAAGCAATCCTCCCGCCTCAGCCTCCCAAAGTGCTAGGAGTACAGGTGTGAGCCACTGCGCCTGGCCTATCGGTCTATTTATTTCAAGATTTACTTTCTCTAGAAAAGAGAAATACAAATTCCTAGGTGTGTGTCTCAGTGCCTGAGCAGGTGCTTTCCCCCATTTTGAGAGGAAATGGCAAGTCGCATCAGTGAAAGATGGGTCCGTCGGCCATGTTGTCGGTATGGATGCTGGGGATGGTGGAGGCGGGGTCTGACTGACTGTGCATGTGGGGACCTAGAGCAGGTAGCGCCCATGCCACACCTGGGGGCCTGAGGTCCTTCCAACCTAAGCAATTGGTCAGATGGGAGTTGGAAAGGGTTCAGTGCTGACTTTGCTGCTGCTGCTGCTGCTGTTTTTAATGCATGGCTACAGCATTTGCTCCTGACATCTCAAGTTGGGGGATGTGAATCTGGGATTCTCTCCCAGCCACTCTTGGCTCCCCATGGGGAATCCCTTCACATCTCATTAGACCTGCCTGCCGCCATCTGGAGCAAGTCGACCTTGATCCCAGTCGGGCGGGAGGGGGTAGGTGAGCAGAGGGAGGTGCATGATGCTGCTCTTTGCGAAGAAGCAGGCCTGCCTGTGTCCCAAGAGCAAACAGGCGAAGAGCTGGGACTGAAAGTGCAGCTGGCCTGAATTCAAAGCCCAGCACTGCTGTTTACTGCATCGGTTTGGGCAAGCTACTCAACCTCTCTGCATCCAAGTTTCCTCGCTCATGAAGTGAAGTCACCAAAACTTATTTCAAGAGTTGCTATGAGGTTTACATGGGGGAGAGAGATGCAAACACTTAGTCAGAACCTGGCACGTGGTCAGGCCTCAGGAAATGTTGGCTTAAAAAACTCCTTGAAGCTGCCCAAGGTGCTCCCCTCAGGTGTGCACCTTCTTTACTGCTTCAGTGTTTTCTTTTTCTTTTCTTTTCTTTTTTTTTTTTTTTTGAGACAGAGTTTCACTC
>NC_045448.1:102872458-102940973 GCF_002776525.5 Piliocolobus tephrosceles
TTTCTTTTTTTTTTTTTTTTTTTTTTTTTGAGACGGACTCTTGTTCAGTCACCCAGGCTGGTATGCAGTGGTGCAATCTTGGCTCACTGCAACCTTCGTGTCTTGGGTTCAAGCGATTCTCCTGCCTCAGCCTTCTGAGTAGCTGGGATTACAGGCATGTACCACCACACCCAGCTAATTTTTGTATTTTCAGTAGAGACGGGGTTTCACCATGTTGGCCAGGCTCTCAAACTCCTGACCTCAAGATTCACTCTACTTGGCCTCCCAAAGTGCTGGGATTACAGGCGTGAGCCACCACACCTGGCTTGGGATCTGTATCTCTATGGAAGACAAATCTGTGGCCATCTTTACCAACATATCAGAGAAGCAGAGTATTGTGAACCCAGGATCCAACTATACTTGACTGAAACCACCAGGACTTGGACACCCTACTTACAGAGGCCTCTCCACACTCTCCTTTTTCATTGTTTTAAGCTAATTTGAGTTGGTTTTCTGTCACTTGCAACCAAAGGAATTCTGGTTTATTCAGACTGAAAGTTCCCCCAACAGGACTCAAGCGACTCGATGTGTGTTCCCTCCTCACCCTGGAGTCTCTCTTGTGGATATCCAGTGCTGTGTCATTGTTGGCATAGAGAAGGGCTTTTCATTCTTAGCACCCCTTGAACCTCAGGGACAGGGGAAGAATCTGGATTTTTTCTTCCTAACTACTTAAGTGGACTATTCTGGGTCAGGGTGTATTTCAACCAGATGTGAAATACGAAACACAAGCAACAACCCACAAATCCTGTTTGCTGACCAGGCCAGAGTGAGAAAAACGGAAGTGAAGAGACAGAGCTGTCATATGGACAGAGAGAGAAACCTATTAAAAGGTGCAGCAGAAGGCAGGATTTCAGTCTCCTCTCACTGACTCTGGCCAATAGGTTTTCTGCAGAACTGAAACCTGCAAGATTTTCTCAGGGGAGAAACCTGGTTTCCTTTCATATTATAAAAGGAAATTTATTTTAGAAGTGTAGAGTGAAATGTATAGCAAACTTTCTGTAAGAATCTAAGACACATACACTCACTATGTTAGTCTGCAAAAGCTGCCATGCAGACTGGGGGTTTAAACAACAGAAACAGTCCTGGTAGAGGCTAGAAGTCCAAGATCAATGTGTGAGCAGGGTTGGTTTCTTCTGAGGCTTCTCTCCTTGGCTCGTAGATGGTCCCCTTCTCCTGTCTTCAGCTGGCCTTCCTGTGTGTGTATGTGGCCTAATCTCCTCTTCTTGTAAGGATGTCAGTCATTTTGGATAGGGTCCTCTCTAATGGCCTCACTTAACCTTGATTACCTCCTCAAAGAACTACCTCCACTGCAGTCACATCTGAGGTACTGTGGGCTAGAGCTTCAACATACAAATTTTGGAGGGACCCAATTCAGCCCATAAAACTCACCAATAATAAACTTTCGGATGCTCCAGCCAACTATCAATTGTACAATGTTTAGGAAATTTAGAATGCTTGATAGTCTTCATTTCTCTTAGAAATTGGATCAAGAGGCTCTTTCTGTCAATCTTGGAGAACATCATTGCTTCATCAGAGCAGATAAAAACAAAGGCAGGTAATGAACACCATGCCGCAGAAGCAGCCCCAGGCAAGTCGGTTAAGAGAAAGAGGAAAGCCAAATCCCCTAACAGACCGGGCTCACCTTGATGGAGAACTCAGTGGAATCCTAGACCTCACCCTTTCCCAGACTGATTACCCATGATCCTTGGGGCGGGGATTGGATAAGGGGCTAAGAGGTTCACCTGGGCCTCTCTTCCTTCATAAAGGTTCCTCTCCAGGGAGGCTCAGTGAGTTAAGTTCTAGGCACATTTACATTTGAAAAGCACTGGGGTGAAAGAATGAGGAAAGAAAAGGCACATATCCTGTCTTTGATCTTTTGAAACAACTTGAAGATTTGGCAAATTGCCCAGATAAAAAATAGATAATTAAATTATATACAACATCAACATATGTTGCATAAACACAAGAGGTTATTTTTATTTGAAAAACTGCAATTGGAAATTGGAGTGAAGGACAACTGAAATATTTCAAACATGCCAAAGGAGGAGCCCATTTAAAGTAATCCTATATTGGATCTTTCTTTTTTAAGTCAATCTACTGCCACTATTTTGTTGTGAAAGACATTCTGATTTTCATGTTAAATAACACAGCCCGGAGGAGCAGTAGGAGAAGAAAGAACCAAACTGGGCTGGGGCTAAACTGACTCTTGCCTCACTCAACACTCAGCAGATCTTTGTTCTGTCCTTCCAACACCAGGAGCTCACTTTCCCACCTTGGGGACTTGCATTTGCCATATCCTGTGCTTGAAACCTTTTTCCCTAGTAATCCCAGTGACTTACTCATTTTAGTCATTCGCATCTCAACTCAAATGCCACACATAGGTAAGAGAGGCTTCCTCCATTCCCCATTCCAATCCACTCTGTTTTAGGGATTCTCCACGTATGATCCCCAGACCACCAGCAGCAACCTCACTCGGAAACCTATTAGAAATGCAAATTCAGGCTGGGCGCGGTGGCTCACGCCTGTAATCCCAGCACTTTGGTAGGCCATGGCAGGTAGATTGCTGGAGAGGAGCCTAGGCAACATGGCGAAAAAAAAAAAAATTAGCCTGGCATGGTGGTGCACGCCTGTAGTCCCAGCTACTCGGGAGGCCAAGGCGGGAGGATTGCTTGAGCCCAGGAACTGGAGGTTGCAGTGAGCCGAGATTGTGCCATTGCACTTCAGCCTGTCTCAAAGAAAAAGAAAAGAAAGAAAGAAAGAAATGCAAATTCCCTGGCCCTACTCCAGACCTACTGGACCAGAAGCCCTGAGGGTGGGGCCCAGCTGATCTCGTGCACACCCAAGTTTGAGGACCACCACTTTGTCCCATTCCTTGAAATTTTTTTCTCCATAGCTCCTATCACTCTTAGAAATTATCTGATTTTGCAGGGCGCAGTGGCTCACGCCTGCAATCCCAGCACTTTGGGAGGCCGAGGCAGGTGGAACATGAGGTCAGAAGATCGAGACCATCCTGGCTAACATGGTGAAACCCTCTACTAAAAATACAAAAATTAGCCAGGCACGGTGGCGGGCGCCTGTAGTCCCAGCTACTCAGGAGGCTGAGGCAAGAGAATGGCGGGGACCCAGGAGGCGGAGCTTGCAGTGAGCCGAGATCACGCCACCACACCCCCGTCTGGGCCACAGAGTGAAACTTTGTCTCAAAAAAAAAAAAAAAATTATCTGATTTAAAAAAAAAAAAAAAAAACTGTCATCCAGGTGCGGTGGCTCACGCCTGTAATCCCAGCGCTTTGGGAGGCCGAGGCGGGTGGATCACCTGAAGTCAGGAGTTGGTGACCAGCCTGGCCAACGTGGTGAAACTCCATCTCTACTGAAAATACAAAAATTAGTTGGGCGTAGTGGCGGGCACCTGTAATCCCAGCTACTTGGGAGGCTGAGGCAGGAGAATCACTTGAACCTGGGAGGTGGAGGTTGTGGTGAGCTGAGATCCTGCCATTGCACTCCAGCCTGGGCAACAAGAGCAAAACTCTGTCTCAAAAAACCCCCAAAACTGTAACATTATATCAGTTGGGCATGGTGGTGGGCACCTGTACTTACAGCTACTTAGGAGGCTAAAGCAGGAGAATAGCTTGAACGTGATAGGTGGAGGTTGCAGTGAGCCAAGATTGCGCCACTGCATTCCAGCCTGGGTGACAGAGCGAGACTCCATCTCACAAAAAAAAAAAAAAAATTGTCACATTATAATTGTACATGTTTACGGGACACAAGTTAGTATTTCAGTACCTGTACATGTTGTATAATGATCAACTCAGGGTAGTTAGCATATTCATCATTTCATGCATTTGTAATTTCTTTGTCATGAGAATATTCGAAAACTTCTCTTCTAGCTATAGGGTGATATACAATACCTTACAGTTAACTGTAGTCACCCTTCCCAGCCTTTGATAACCACTGTTCTATACTCTGCTTCGATGAGATCAACTTTTTTTTTTTTTTTTTGTAATTCCACATATGAGTGAGATCATGTGGTATTTGTCTTTCTGTATCTGGCTTATTTCACTTAACATGGTGTCCTCCAGGGTCAGCCATGTTGTCACAAATGACAGGATTTCATTCTTTTTTTTATGACTGAATAGAATTTTGTCATGCTTATATACCACATTTTCTTTACCATTCATCTATTGATGGACACTTAGGTTAATTCCATATCGTGGCTATTAAAAATGGTACTGACATAAAGATGGGAGTGCAGATATCTCTTCCACATCCTGATTTCACTCTTTTCTATTTTTTTTTTAGATAGAGTCTGGCTGCGTCGCCCAGGCTGGAGTGCAGTGGTATGATTTCAGCTCACTGCAACCTCTGCCACCTGGGTTAAAGCGATTCTCCTGCCTCAGCCTCCAGAGTAGCTGGGATTACAGGTGCCCACCACCACGCCCAGGTAATTTTTTTTGTATTTTTAGTAGAGATGGGGTTTCACATGTTGGTCAGGCCGGTCTCGAACTCCTGACCTCAAGTGATCCACCCGCTTTGGCTTCCCAAAGTACTTGCATTACAGGCCTGAGTCACCGCACCCTGCCCTGATTTCACCTCCTCTGGATATATATCCAGCAGTGAGAGTGTTGGATCATATTGTAATTCTATTTTTATTTTGGGGGGACCCCTATACTGATTTCCATAATTGCTGTACTAATTTACATTCTTATCAACAGTATGCAAGTGTCAAGTGTCCCCTTATCTCCACATCCTCACCAACACTTGTTTTTTGATAAGAGCCTTTCTAATTGGAATGAGGTGGTATCTCATTGTGGTTTTGATTTTCATTTCTCTGACATTTAGTGATATTGAGCATTTCTTCATGTACCTGTTGTCCATTTGTATGTCTTCTTTTAAGAAATGTCTGTTAAGGTTTTTTGCCCATTTTTTAATCTGGTTATTTGTTTTATTGCTGTTGAGTTGTTTAAGTTCCTTACATATTTCTGGATAACACCTTGTTAGATAAATAGTTTGCAAATATTTTCTTCCAAACCTGTAAGAGAGTGTAGGTTTTCTCGTCACTTTGTTAATTGTTTCCTTTGTTATGCAAAAGCTTTTTAATTTCATGTGGTCCCATTTGTCTGTTTTTGCTTTTGATACCTGTGCCTCTGACTTCTTATTTTAAAAAACCCCTGCCTAGCTTAGTGTTGTGAAGTGTTTCCCCTGTTTTCTTCTAGTAGTTTTATAGTTTCAGGTTTTACTTTTAAGTCTTCTATCCATTTTGAGTTGATTTTCATATACAATGAGAGGGGTCTAATTTTATTCTTCGGATATTCAATTTATTTTATTTTATGTTATTTTTGAGACAGAGTCTCACTCTGTTGCCCAGGCTGCAGTGCAGTGGGCAATCTCAGCTCACTGCAAACTTCTCCTCCTGGGTTTAAGTTATTCTGCCTTGCCGGGCGCGGTGGCTCACGCCTGTAATCCCAGCACTTTGGGAGGCCGAGGCGGGTGGATCACAAGGTCAGGAGATCGAGACCATCCTGGCTAAGACGGTGAAACCCCGTCTCTGCTAAAAATACAAAAAATTAGCCGGGCGCATTGGCAGGCGCCTGTAGTCCCAGCTACTCCGGAGGCTGAGACAGGAGAATGGCGTGAACCTGGGAGGCGGAGCTTGCAGTGAGCTGAGATCACGCCACTGCACTCCAGCCTGGGTGATGAGCAAGACTCCATCTCAAAAAAAAAAAAAAAAAAAAAAAAAGTTATTCTGCCTCAGCCTCCCTAGGATATTCAATTTATTAAAGGGACAATCTTTTCCCCAATGTGTGTTCTTGGTATCTTTGTCAAAAACAGGTGGCTGTAGGTGCCTGAATTTATTTCTAGGCTCTCTATTCCATTGTTTTATGTGTCTGTTTTTATGCCAGTACCATGTTGTTCTGGTTACTACAGCTTTATAGTATATTTTGAAATTAGGTAGTGTGATGCCTCCAACTTTGTTGATTTTGCTCTGAATTGCTTTGGCCTTTTGGGGTCTTTTGTGGTTCCATATGAATTTTAGGATTTTTTTTTCTATTTCTGTGAAGAATGTCTTTAGTATTTTGATAGGGAGTGCATTAAATCTGTGGATATCTTTGGGTAGTATGGTCATTTTCACAATATTCATTCTTCTAATCCATGAACACAACATATCTTTTCATTTATTTGTGTCTTTTAAAATTTTTTTCATCAATGTTTTATGGTTTTTAGTGTAGAAATATTTCATCTTCTTGGTTAAGTTTATTCCTAGGTATCTCATTTTTTTGTAGCTATTGTAAATGGAATTGTTTTCTTCGTTTCTGTTTTACATAGTTCACTATTAGTATATACAAATACTGCCAATTTTTATATGTTGATTTTGTATTCTTCAGCTTTACTGAATTCATTTATTAGTTCTAAGAGGTTTTTTTTTTTTTTTGCCACTTCAGAGTTTTCCATATATAAGATTATGTCATCTGCAAACAGAGAAATTATCTGACTTATTCGTTCATTCCTTGCCCACCTCTCCTTGCTAGAATTAGTCTCATAATGAGGGAGGAAACCCCTTTTGCCTTGATGCTATAACCCCTGAACAGTGCCTGGCATGTAATGAGGACTTAATAAATACTGACTGAATAAATGAATGTATGATTCGATGGAAAGGCAAGATGAGGGGAGCCTCTGGGGTTGGACTGTCCGGGTTGAACTCTGACTCTGGCTCTTGCCAACTGGGTGACCAGGTTATCTGAGCTTCTTAAGACTGTTTCTTCCTTTGTAAAATAGAGTAAAGATATGACCTATCTTAAGGTTGCTGGGAGATAAAATGAGGTAATCCACACCAAGTACTTCAGAGGTGCTTAATAAATGTCTATTATCATTATTAGCTAGTTTCCTCCTTCCTTAAGGTAAACAGAGCAAAGGGGGCTCCCTGAGGGATGAGGGATGAAAAGGAATTTGAATGGGTAAATGAAACCAATTTTAGTTCATGGGAAGGGATAGTCGGAGGGTGAAACCCTGTTCACAGGAGCTCCAGGACCGATGGGTACAAGGAAGTAGAATATTTGGTAAAGGAAACCCGATGAACTTGGAGAAAGAACCAACTATCAGAAACCTGGAGCTCTGAGGATCAGAAATGAGATCCTGAGGGTGTGAGATCCTTGAGAGTTCCGAAGGGTGCACTACACCAGAACTGTCATCATCTCCTGTGTGCATTTCTCCCCTTCTTAACAGGCATGGGGTTCTGTTGTGTCCTCTTTGGATGATCTGCAATTTAGAGCAGCAAAGACAGCGGCAGTCCCTCCCCTCTGAGTGTGCTTTCTCACTTAAAAGGAGAGGTTTCAGCTCAGAGCTGACTTCATTTAAAGATGCCTTTAAAACTGTTATTCTCCATGGCAACCAGAGGAACAGATGAGTGGAGAGCTTTGCCCAAATCCCCAGGTTTCTCCATATCTTCAAATTTGTCTCAATTACTGAAGAAAAGTGGCATGACATGAACAAGTCACTCTTCTTTCTGAATTCCAAGGCCCAATGCAGTGTGCTGTAGCAAATACTGTGGTAATGTGTCCTATTCTTTTTTTCCAAGATGGAGTCTCTTTCTGTCGCCCAGGCTGGAGGGCAGTGGTGTGATCTCAGCTCACTGCAAACTCTGCCTCCTGGGTTCAAGTGGTTCTCCAACCTCAGCCTCCTGAGTAGCTAGGATTACCGGCACGCACCACCACGCCCAGCTAATTTTTGTATTTTCGTAGAGATGGGGTTTCACCATGTTGGCCAGGCTGGTCTTGAACTCCTGACCTCATGATCCACCCATCTCGGCCTCCAAAAGTGCTGAGATTACAGGGATTACAGGGATTACAGGCCTGAGCCACTGCGCCCAGACAATGTGTCCTAATTTAATAACATTTTGCAGAACATAAAAACATGGACAACCAAAGAGAGAATTTAAGCAGTGATAGATTACTAAAGATTTCTTTCTTTCTATCCAAAAGGATTTGAAGCTGTATGCCTTTAAGTAGTTAGGTTTCCCTGACCTGTGCATTTAAAAAGCATTTTATTTTTTATTTTTATTTATTTTTTATTTTTTTGAGATGGAGTTTCACTCTTGTCACCCAGGCTGGAGTACAGTGGCACGATCTCGGCTCACTGCAAGCTCTGCCTCCCGGGTTCACGCCATTCTGCCACCTCAACCTCCTGAGTAGCTGGAACTACAGGCGCCCACCACCACACTCGGCTAATGTTTTGTATTTTTAGTAGAAACGGGGTTTCACCGTGTTAGCCAGGGTAGTCTCGATTTCCTGACCTCGTGATCTGCCCCCTGAGTCTCCCAAAGTGCTGGGATTACAGGCGTGAGCCACCACGCCCAGCCTAAAATGCATTTTATTAAAGCTCAACTTAGTCAGAATTACTGGGGAGATGTTGCATGTAGCAAATGTTGCATTTAGTGGGAGGTTCTACAGATACAGCCTTAACCCATTTATGCTGGAGGATGCAAAATTTTTTTGTGGGAAAAGTCAGACCTTGGTGATGACCTTGATCAGTAGGATATAAATAACTTCCATAAGCTTAGTGTTCCAATAATGGAACACTAGGAATAAATGGGTTTTAAGCGAGGTTTGGTGGGAGGATTCTGAGTGTTCCCATGGCAACAGAAGGAGGGGCTTCCTTCTGCTCCCTGAGTTCCTCTCCAATCCCAGTTTTCTCTAGTGTTGGAGTTTTTGGTGATGAAGTCAGTCAGGACCAGCTTGTCTCTGGGTACAAACCCTAGCATCCCTGAATCCCAAATGCCAGCCTGTGAGGTTGGTATAAGACAGAGGTTTACTGGGCCACGTGCAGTGGCTCACACCTGTCATCCCAGCACTTTGGGAGGCCAAGGTGGGTGCATCACCTGAGGTCAGGAGTTTGAGACCAGCCTGGGCAACATGGTGAAACTTTCAGCTGTCTCTACTAAAAATACAAAATATTAGCCAGGCATGGTGGCACGTGCCTGTAGTCCCAGCTACTTGGGAGGCTGAGGCAGAAGAATTGCTTGAACCCGGGAGATGGAGGTTGCAGTAAGCTGAGATGGTGCCATTGCACCCTAGCCTGTTGACAGAGTGGGACTATGTCTCAAAAAAAAACAAAAAACAGAGGCCAGGTGCGGTGGCTCACGGCTGTAATCCCAGCACTTTGGGAAGCCGAGGCAAGTGGATCACGAGGTCAGGAGATCGAGACCATCCTGGCTAACATGGTGAAACCCTGTCTCCACTAAAAATACAAAAAAAAATTAGCCGGGCGTGGTCGCGGGTGCCTGTAGTCCCAGCTGCTCAGGAGGCTGAGGCAGAAGAATGGAGTGAACCCGGGAGGCAGAGCGTGCAGTGAGCTGAGATCGTGCCACTGCACTCCAGCCTGGGCGACAGAGTGAGACTCCATCTCAAAAAAAACAAAAACAAAAACAAAAAACAGAAAAAAAAAAAATCTACATAGTAAACTCTTCCTCTGGTCATCTGTGACATTTTCCTGGATGCTGGCTTAACAGTGTGGGTAATATCATGGTTTAGCATAAGGACCCACCCTGTTTCAGAATGCAGACAGCAAACTGTTCCAGAGAAGATCCACGAAGCTGAACCTAGCTGTCAGAAGGCCAGAGACTGACAGGATCTTGTTCTTTCTGCTCTGGCCAGTGGGGTCAGTGACAGCCATCTCTACCTGCCTGTTGTAATTCCAGCCTCTAAACCACTGCTCACATCACAGCCCTGAGCTATGGTGGTGGCCCAGCCAGAACAGGGCTGTTTCTGCCGCTGTGTATTCTTGGCTCTGTACTTAGGGCTTGTGACCTTTCAAGGACCAAAGACAATATTTTGGACCTGGAAAAAATGTACTGGTTCCTAAACATAAAAATCAAACATTAAAATGGAAATAAATATTTAATTAAGTGTCTGTAAAATGTAATGCGATGTCAATGAGTCAGCTGCCACTCAACTCAAGCCTTATATGGTTACATAAAAATATAATATGGTTTGAATCATGAGAAAAAAATGTATATTATATACAAAACTCCAAATTGGAATTATAAAAATTATACAGCAAAAATGTATATGTTCTGTGGAATGTAAATATGTTGTAATGTGTTTGCTATGAAGTGGGTTGGGGTCTGCGGCCTGCAATGATCTTAAAATAACCAAGAGAAAGTTGCCAGGACAGAGTTGGGCATAGCAGTCCTTGACTTGGGCTTGACTCCACTACCTTGTAACGTTGCCATCTTAGGCAAATCAATAAAATTCACAGAACAATGTCTTCTCATTTGCAAAATGAGTTTCAGTGAGATCAAGGTCAGCAAGGTAATTTGTAGATGGAAGAGTGCGGGTGAGATGTATTGTCCCTATTTGTGAAGAATCTAAGGCAAATAGGTAGCAGTAAAAAATATATATATTAAAAAAAAAAAAAGATATTCTCATCTTCTGAAAACCATACTCCCTGTATTGCATTCTCTCTTAGTAACGGTTATGAGACAGCAGAGGTGGGCAAGGGGCTTCTCTTACACGCCCTGAGAAGTTATGACAGGTCTGGGGGCTTCTGATGAAACGTCGAGAGTTTTTCTCATTTAGACACCAGTTGAAAATAATATATATATTTTTACTGGGCACGGTGGCTTACTTCTGTCATCCTAGCACTTTGGGAGGCCGAGGTGGGGGGATCACAAGGTCAGGAGTTTGAGACCAGCCTGGCCAACATAGTGAAACTCCGTCTCCATTAAAAATATGAAAATTAGCTGGGTGTGGTGGCAGGCGCCTATAGTCTCAGCTACTCAGGAGGCTGAGGCAGGAGAATTGCTTGAACCCAGGAGGCGGAGGTTGCAGTGAGCCAAGATCATGCCACTGCACTCCAGCCTGGGTGACAGAGTCTCACTCTGTCTCAAAAGAAAAGAAAAGAGTATCTGTATTTTTATATACATATATTATATATATATATTACACATATAAAATATATATTTAAAAAGCATATTTTTTCAAGATGAAGTCTTGCTCTGTTGCCCAGACTGGAGTGCAGCGGTGTGATCTCGGCTCACTGCAACCTCTGCCTCCCGGGTTCAAGTGATTCTCCTACCTCAGCCTCCTGAGTAGCTGGGACTACAGGCGTGTGCTAATGTAGGTCTGGCTAATTTTTTGTAGTTTTAGTAGAGATGGGGTTTCACCGTGTTGGCCATGATGATCTCTAACTCCTGGCCTCGTGATCCACCCGCCTCGGCCTTCCAAAGTGCTGGGATTACAAGCATGAGGCACGGCGCCTGGCCTAAAATATACATATATGTGTGGGGGGGGGGTACATATATATATATATTATTTTTTTTAGATGGGGATTCGCTCTTGTAGCCCAGGCTGGAGTACAATAGCGCAATCTTGGCTCACTGCAATCTCTGCCTCCTGGTTCAAGCGATTCTCCTACCTCAGCCTCCCCAGTAGCTGGGATTACAGGTGTGCACCACCATGCCCAGCTAATTTTTGTATTTTTAGTAGAGACAGGGTTTCTCCATGTTGGTCAGGCTGGTCTCGAACTCCTGACCTCAGGTGATCTGCCCCCCTCGCCCTCCCAAAGTGTTGGGATTATAGGCGCAAGCCACCACGACCGGCCGAAAATAGTATTTATGTACACGTTGAGCATCCTTAAACTAAAAATTTGAAATACAAAATGCCCAACCGATGCAGGTGAACCCTCAAGTTGGGGCTCAGGCCGGGAGGGTTCTTGGCTTTGCTGAGGAAAAAATTCAAGAGCAAGTCTGAGCTGACAGTGAAATAAAGCAAGTTTATTGGAGCAACAGTGTACAGCAAAATGGCTGCTCCATAGACAGAGCCGAGCTACCCCACTTGTGGATTGCTGGCAAACTATGTTTATAACTACTCCTAATTATGTGCTAAAAAAGGGGTATACTCACGAACTTTCTGGAAAAGGGGCAGGGAGTGCCAAAACCATATAGGGTAACTTCCAGGCATTGGCATGGTATTTGCAAACTGTCATGGCACTGGCGAGTGTCTTACAGCATGCAAATGCATTATAACTCCTAGTCCTAGCTGGTTTGGGCTCGCTTCTCTGCTACATGTGTTTGATCAACAGGGTTGTGAAAACAAGTCCTACTGATCTTCTATCTCAAAATGAGCATTTCCTTTGAGCAGCAAAATGTTTCAGGTTTTGGAGCCTTTCAGATTTTTCAGATTCAGAATATTCAACTTGTATTCCCTATGTTCCCAAAATTTACCCAGAAAAAAGGTAATAATATAAACCAAGAGTAACCAGGACAAACCTTACAATCCAGATATTGTACGTTCAACTCCCCTAATCCCTCATCCATTCAGTCTGTCTTGCTGAGACACTCCATCAATAACCCAAAGCCAGTGGTAGATATTTTTCAGATCTCGCTCTCCATCAAAATGGACCGCATAGAAGTCCACCCCATGTTCACCTCAAAAAACACCCCTTTAGCATAGCCAGTGCCCTCTTTCTTGGCTGGGTCCTGGACTGTTTTTGTCACTACTGAGAGAAGCTCGGGAAGGAGCTTGCTCTTGGCTTGGGTGGGCGTCTCATGGGCACCAGCTGAGATCTCCTGCTGGAATCTTCTGTTGGAACCTGATCTATGGCAATGGTTCAGGCGGCCTGGTTGCAAAGAATACGCAGTAAAATCCCCCCACATCAATACTGATTTATTTAAAACAAGACCTAATTCAGGGCAGCTCTAACCTGCAGTTAATTATGTACCGTATTATCCAATAAAAATTATTTTAAAAATCTAAATCTGGTTAAATTGGATTTTTTCTTCCCCAGGTTTCTTGTACTTAGCAGTATTCAGGTTTTCTGGATTTACTTAAGGAGCAGAACTTTTTGAGGGTTCTGGGCTGGGTCTGTACTGGGAGTCTGACGTTCTTTCCTCTTTCACACTGGTTACTTTCCCTGCAGCTCTGCTTTGATGGGTTTAGTTTAATGACCAATTACTAGAGATGTTCTGTACATTGGAGTATCCAGGTCTGTGCACACCCTCTTGGTCATCTTCCGCTATGCACATTTTGCTCATCCCTTAAAGTCTAGCCGGGAGCTACCCCTTCTGGAAGCCTTCCCTGGGATACCTCAGATGATAGGTGTCTCTCTTTCTTCTACCTTTAATGACCCTTCATGTTGACACCACTTATTTTGGGATTTATATTCTTCTTTGGATCTAATTCAACACCGTCTGTGATCTCATATGTGATAGGTTCTGCAAAACATATAGAAAACTAAGTTCGGCCGGGCGCGGTGGCTCAAGCCTGTAATCCCAGCACTTGGGAGGCCGAGACGGGCAGATCACGAGGTCAGGAGATTGAGACCATCCTGGCTAATACGGTGAAACCCTGTCTCTAATAGAAAATACAAAAAACTAGCCGGGCGACGAGGCGGGAGCCTGTAGTCCCAGCTACTCGGGAGGCTGAGACAGGAGAATGGCGTGAACCCAGGAGGCGGAGCTTGCAGTGAGCTGAGATCCGGCCACTGCACTCCAGCCTGGGTGACAGAGCAAGACTCCATCTCAAAAAAAAAAAGAAAACTAAGTTCAAGTTCCTGCCCTCAAGGATATTCAGGAACATGTTAGAGGAGGCCCATGAAAGAGAGGGCATGGAAGAAGAAGGCACTGACCTCGAGGAGGTAGCACAGAAAGCTGCAGAGAAGGCCGCAGCCTTCACGCTGGTTGTTGGAGAAGAAGTCTACAAACAGTAAATCCCAAGCCACGGAGAGACTAAAGGGCTTGAGTTTGTCAGGGGTTGGAGCACAAATGGCCGTAGCCCAGTTGGATAGTTAAGAAAACAGATACTAGAGACAGACTCCCAGGGTTGCAGTCTTGGCCGCAGAACTGACAAGCTGTGTAAACTTGAACAAGTTATTTAGCCTCTCTGGGCCTCAGTTACCTCACCTGGCCAGTGGCGATAATAATACCAGTTCTGGAGGTGGTTGTAGGAATGAAGAGATATAAAGTGCAGAGAACTATGCCTCCGATATACAGGAGCAGTGAAAATGAAGAGCTCTGGGGAAGAGCAGAGACCCGTGGGGAGATGCCACCAACAAGAGACCAAACTGGAGTGGAGTTTCTATATTAGGGGAGGAGGTGAGTTTGGACTTTATCCCTTGGCTGATGGGAATCTTGAATTATTACTTAAACGTTCATGAGGGTATGTTTTATCGTAGTTAAAACTAAAGAGAAGAACTGTGTTTCATGCCTTCTTGTCTTCTCTACTGCACCCGGAACAGTTTCTGATGCTCAAGAAGTGTTTGAATGAATGAATACCAGGCTAGAAGATTCTTTCTTCTGTATATGTCGTATCAATACATTACATTTTACTCCAGCGTTCATTGAAGCTTCCCTATATGTTTTTACTTTTTCCAGACTCTCACATCTGTGAACTCACTCTTCACCTTCACTGTGATCTTTGGTCTTTCAAGCTATCTTCTAATCACCTAGGGGATTTGACACTGAGTTTAGGTTTGCCTAAATGTCTGCCTCACAGTCTGCAATGTCAAATATGTGCTATCTCCAAGCCCAGCCCTCCAGTGAGCTCACAGACCATTCCACTCCTGGGCCACTGCCATAGGCTCCTTCTGTTCTCACACTCTCAAGCCCTTGCCCACTGCAAGAGAATCCATTACATTTAGTTGCCAGGATTTACTGAAATTTAATACTGTCTACCTTCTACTGGGTGCTCAGTGCTGCCTGTCAATCGTTTGTCTTTTAAGCCTTTAAAAAAATGAAATATTACAGACATCAACAAAAACTATAGAGTTCAATTAACCATCGCAAGGTTAGCCTTCACGTGAACATTTCCTGGGTCAAAAACCAGAATGGTATCAACCGCTCTGAAGTCCTTCTCATGCCCCTTCCTAATCACCATTACTTTGTCTTTTCTCTAAAGTAATCACTATCCTGAAGGTTTTGTAAGAATTTCCTTACCTTTCTTCATAATTTTGCCACTTAAACACGCACCATTAAACCCTACAATTTAGTTTTTCCCATTCTCTGAACTTCATATAAATGGAATTAAACAGCACATATTGTGTGTTTATGTTTATCCAGCTTCTTCGACTTAATATTATGTTTGTGAAATTCACCCAGGTTGTTACACAAGTTGTAGTTCATTTGTTCTTAATGTTGTTTATAAATAGACAACTAATTATATATATATATATGTTTTAAGACAAGGTCTCTCTCTGTTGCCCAGGCTAGAGTATAGTGTGACAATCAGGGCTCACTGCAGCCTTGGCTTTCTGTGGTTCAAGCGATCCTGCTGCCTCAGGACTGGGACTACAGGTGTGCACCACAATGCCCAGCTAATGTCTTTGAATTTTAGTAGACATGAGGTCTCTCTATGTTGGCAAGGCTGGTCTTGAACTCCTGAGCTCAAGTGATCCTCCCATCTCGGCCTCCCAAAATCTTGGGATTACAGGCGTGAGCCACTGTGCCTGGCCAATAGACCACAATTTATTTATTGCTTTTGCAATTGTCAGATACTTAGATTGCCTCCAGTTTGAAGTTACTTTGAATAACCCTGCTCTGGAAATTCCTTTGAATGTCTCCTGGTGCCCACGTGCATGTATTTTTGTGAGGGATTCCAACTAGAAGTAGAATTGCTGGGTCATAGAATATGGGAAGAGGATCAACTAGTTTTCCAACTTTTATTTTATTTTATTTATTCTTTTGAGAGGGAGTCTCGCTCTGACACCCAGGCTGGAGTGCAGTGGCGCGATCTCAGCTCACTGCAGCCTCTGGTTCAAGTGATTCTCGTGCCTCAGCCTCCTGAGTAGCTGAGATTACAGGCGTGTGCCACCACACTGGGCTAGTTTTTGTGTTTTTAGTATAGATGAGGTTTCACCATCTATACTAAGACCAAGCTGGTCTCAAACTCCTGACCTCAGGCAATCCACCCACCTCAGCCTCCCAAAGTGCTGTAATTTTATTATTGGAACTTACACTCCTTGCAGTAGTGTGTGAGGGTTCCAGTGCTCCAGTTGTTGGTGGAATGGTATTGCATTGTAGTTTTAAGTTGCATTTCTTTGATTACTAATGAGGTAGAGCCTCATTGCATATGTTTCTGGGCCACAGGATATCCTCTTTTGTTAAGCGCTTGTCCTTGTCTTTTGAGTTGTTTATCTTTTGTTTTTGAATTTTTAGAAGTTCTTTCCAGCGCAAGCCAGTGGTTATATGAGTTGCAAATATCATTGTCCATAACATGCATTGACTTTTCACTGTTTGATAGCATCTTTTGATAAACAGAAGTTCTTAGTCTTCACGTAATCCTGATCGTCAGTCTTTTCCTTTGGTAAGTGCTTTTTATAACCTGGGGAAAAAGTGTTCTCTTACCCTAGCCTACTACATGAGGTCATAACAATATTTACCTACATTCCTTCTAGAAGCTTTATTATTATTATTACTGAATATTATTTTGTTTATTGTTTGCCTTTCACATTTAAATCCACAATTAATTTAATTTTTTTTTTTTTTTTTTGAGATGGAGTCTTGCTCTGTCACACAGGCTGGAGTGTTGTGGCACAATCCTGGCTCACTGCAACCTCTGCTTCCCAGGTTCAAGCGATTCTTCTGCCTCAGCCTCCCAAGTAGCTGGGATTACAGGCACCTGCCACCACACCTGGCTAATTTTTGTATTTTAGTAGAGACAGGGTTTCACCGTGTTGGCCAAGCTGGTCTCGATCTCTTGACCTCAAGTGATCCACCCGCCTTGGCCTCCTACAGGGCTGGGATTACAGGCATGAGCCACTACGCCCAGCCTGAGATTAGTTTTTATATGGAATGAGGTAGTGGCCAAGTTTCATTTTTTTCCACATGGGTATTCAATTTTTCCAACATAATCTGTTTAAAATACTCTGGTTCACTTACGCTCTACAGTGCCAATTTGTCATGTCCATCCATATATGCATGAGTCTGGTTTTACATTCTCTATTCTGTTCCATTCATCTCAATGCTTATGCTAATGCTACACTGTTTAAATTATTGCACCTTTATAAGGTAATGATTATTTGCATAATTATTTGCATTATATTTGCAAATAATTGGTAAAGCAAGTTTTTCTTACTTGGTTTTCCTCTTCAAAAGTGTCTTGACTCTTTATTGACCTTTTCACATCCATAGTTAGGCACATCTTGTTTCATTGCACTTTGTTTGACCATGCTTCAAAGACGTTGCAGTTTTTTACAAATGGAAGGCGTGTGGCAGCCCTGCATCAAGAAAGTCTGTTGGCTGGCTGTATTTGTCAAACAACATGTGCTCACTTCAGATCTGTGGCACATTTTGGTGATTCTCACCATAGTTTCAACTTTTTCATTATTATTATATCTATTGTGGTGATCTGTGATCATGGATCTTTGATGTTACTTTTTTGTAACTGGGGATGCCATGAACTGTCCATATAAAACAGCAGACTGACTACTCCCCAGCAAAGCCATTCCCTCATCTCTCTCTCTCTCCTCGGGCCTCCTTATTCCCTGAGAAGCAATAATATTGACATTAGGCCAGTTAATAACCTTACTGTGGCCTTTAAGTGTTCAAGTGAAAAGAAGAATTGCACATTGCTTACTTTACATCAAAAGCGAGATATGATGAAACTTAGTCAGGAAGGTGTACTGAAAGCTGAGATAGGCTGAAAGCCAGGCCTCTTGCACCAAACGGTCCAATTGTGAATGCAAAGGAAAAGTTCTTAAAGGAGATTAAAAATGCTTCTCCAGTACAGCCTTATTTCTGACATGGAGAAAGTTTTACTGGTCTGGATAGAAGATCAAACCAGCCACAACGTTCCCTTAAGCCAAAGCCTAATCCAGAGCAAGGCCCTAACTCTCTTCAAGTCTATGAAGACTGAGAGAGGCGAGGAACCTGCAGAAGGAAAGGTAGAAGCCAACAGAGGTTGGTTCCCGAGGTTTAAGGAAAGAAGCCATCTCCGTCACATGAAACTGCAAGGTGAAGCAACAAGTGCTAAGGAAGAAGCTGCAGCAACTTACCCAGAAGAGCCAGCTAAGATCATTGATGAAGGTGGCCACACTCAACAGCAGGGTTTTTTTTTTTTTTTTCTTTTTTTTGAGACAGAGTCTTGCTTTGTCGCCGAGGCTGGAGTGCAATGGCATGATCTCAGCTCACTGCAACCTCCATCTCCCAGGTTCAACTGATTCTCCTGCCTCAGCCTCATGAGTAGCTGGGGTTATGGGTGCCCACCACCACACCCAGCTAATTTTTGTATTTTTAGTAGAGGCAGGGGTTTCACCATGTTGGCCAGGCTGGTCTCGAACTCCTGACCTCAGGTGATCCACCCGTCTCGGCCTCCCAAAGTGCTGAGATTACAGGCATGAGCCACCATGCCTGGCCGAAACAAGAGGCTTTTAATGTAGAATGCAACAGCCTTCTATTGGAAGAAGATACCATCTGGGCCTCTCATAGCTAGAGAGGAGAAGTCAATGCCTGGCTTCAAAGCTTCAAAGGACAGGCTGCCTCTCTCATTAGGAGCTAGTGCAGCTGGTGACTTTAAGTTGAAGCCAATGCTCATTTACCATTTTGAAAATTCCAGGGCCCTTAAGAATTAAGCTAAATGTACTCTGCTTGTACTCTATAAATGGAACAACAAATCCTGGATGACAGCACATCTGTTTATGGCATGATTTACGAAACATTTTAAGTCTACTCTATATTCCTGAGACCTACTGCTTAGGAAAAATATTCCTTTCAAAATATTACTGCAGGCCAGGCACAGTGGCTCACGCCTGTAATCTCAGCACTTTGGGAGGCTGAGGTGAGTGGATTGCCTGAGCTCAGGAGTTCAAGACCAGCCTGGGAAACATGGTGAGACCCCCGTCTCTACTAAAAATACAAAAAATTAGCCAGGTGTGGTGGCTTGCACCTGTAGTCCCAGCTATTCGAGAGGCTGAGGCATGAGAATCACTTGAATCCGCAAGGCAGAGGTTGCAATGAGCCAGGATTTTGCCCCTGCACTCCAGCCTGGGCGACAGAGTGAGATCTTGTCTCAAAAAGAAACAAAGAAACCAAAGTATTACTGCTCAGCCTGGTGTGGTGGTTCACACCTGGAATCCCAGCACTTTTAGGGGCTAAGGCAGGCAGGTTGCTTGAACTCTGTTTAAGATCAGCCTGGGAAACATGGCAAAACCTCATCTCTACAAAAAAAAAAAAAATTAACCGAGTGTGGTGGTGCATGCCTGGAGTTTCAGCCACTTGGGAGGCTGAGGTGGGAGGATCCCTTGAGCCCAGGAGGTTGAGGCTGCAGTGAGCCAAGATCATGCCACTGCACTCCAGCCTGGGAGGCAGAGTGAGATCCTGTCTCCAAAACAAACAAACAGAAAAAATTTTTTTAAAAAATTACTGCTGATTAACAATGTACCTGGGTCACCCAAGAGCTCTGATGGAGATGTACAAAGAGATTAAGGTTGTTTTCACACCGGCTAACACATTTATTTTGTAGCCCATGAATCAAAGAGTAACTTCAACTTTTGGGTTTTATTATTTAAGAAGTCCATTTTATAAGGCTATAGCTGCCACAGAGAATGATTCCTCTGATGGATATGGGCAAAGTAAATTCAGAACCTTCTAAAAAGAATTCACTTTCTTGATGCCATTAAAAACATTCATGATTCATGGCAGGAGGTCAAAATATCAACGTTAACAGGACTTTGGAAGAAGTTGATTCCAACCTTTATGAATGATTTTGAGGAGTTCAAGACGTCAGTGGAGGAAGTCAGTGCAGATGTGACGAAAATAGAAGGAGCACTAGAATTAGAAGTGGAGCCTGAAGATGTGACTGAATTATGGCAATCTCACGAGAAAACTTGAACAGATGAGACGTTGCGCTTCTTATAGATGAGCAAAGAAAGTGTTTTATTGAGATGGAATCTACTCCTGGTGAAGATACTGTGAATATTGTTGAAATGACAACAAAGAATTTAGAGTATTACATAAACTTGGTTGACAACGCAGTGTGAAGTTTGAGAGGATTGTCTCCAATTTTGAATGAAGTTCAACTGTGGGTGAAATCACATGCAACACAGAAATTCTTCATGAAAGAAAGAGTCATTGATGGGGCAAATTTCACTGTCTTATTTTTTGAAATTACCAAAGCCATCCCAAATTTTGGCAACCACCACTCTGATCAGTGAGTAGTCATCAACATAGAGGCAGGATGCTCCAACAACCAACAGATTATAACTCACCAAAGGCACAGATGATCATTAGCATTTGTAAGCAATAAAGTAATTTTTTTTTTTTTTTTTTGAGACAGATTCTCATTCTATCCCCCAGACTGGAGTGCAGTGGCACAACCTCGGCTCACTGCAACCTCTGCCACCCGAGTTTAAGCGATTCTCCTGCCTCAGCCTCCTGGGTAGCTGGGATTACAGGCTCCTGCCGCTGTGCCTGGCGAATTTTTGTATTTTTAAGGAGAGACGGGGTTTCACCATCTTGGCCAGGCTGGTCTTGAACTCCTGACCTCATGATCCACCTGTCTTGGCCTCCCAAAATTACAAAATTATACACCACTTCCGGTCAATAAAGTATTTTTAATTAGGGTTTATACATTGTTTTTTAAACATAGTATTATTGCACACTTAATAGACTACAGTAGAATGTAAACATAACTTTTATATGCACTGGGAAACCAAAAAGTTTGTGTGGCTCGCTTTATTGCCATTGTGGTGGTATGGAATGAAACTCACAATATCTCCAAGGTATGCCTATAAATGTTAAAAATAGGCTGGGTGCAGTGGCTCAAGCCTGTAATCCCAGCACTTTGGGAGGGCGAGGCGGGTGGATCATTTGAGGTCAGGAGTTCGAGACCAGCCTGACCAACATGGTGAAACCCCGTCTCTACTAAAATACAAAAATTAGCTGGACATGGTGGCGTATGCCTGTAGCTGCTTGGGAGACTGAGACAGGAGAATTGTTTGAACCCTGAGGCAGAGGTTGCAGTGAGCTGAGATAGTGCCACGACACTCCAACCTGGGTGACAGAGTGAGACTCCATCTCAAAGAAAAAAGTTTGTCATTTTTTCATATAAACAAAAAATACTTGTAGAAATTTTAATTGTAATTGTTTTGCCTCTGGACACCAGTCTGTGAGGAGCACTGACAACTTGACAATATTGAATCTGTAATTGCATGAACATGAATATTATTTTTTAGGGCTCTTCAATTTTTCCCAGTAATGTATCATGATTTTTCACACCTCTTTTGTTACGTTTGCTGCCAAATAATATTTTTGATGTTTTCTAAGTGGTATTTTTTTAAAGTTTCTTTTTCTAACTATTCATGCTTGTATAAAGAAATATGATTGATTTTTGAATGTTATTTGTGTCCAGGAATCTTGTTAATTATATTTATTATAATAATTGAATAAATTGCTTTGGATGTTTTACTGTACACTATCACTATAATCTGTGAATAATAAAAATTTCCTTTCATCTTTTCCAATCCATATGCATTTTATTAATTTTTCTTCTTGTCTTACTACAATGGGCAGGACTTTCAGTTAAACGTTGAATAGAAGTGGTAATAGTAGGCATTCTAATTTTTTTTTTTTTTTCTGAGATGGAGTTTCACTTTTGTTGCCCAGGCTGGAGTGCAATGGCATGATCTTGGCTCACTGCAACCTCCACCTCCTGGATTCAAGCGGTTCTCCTGCCTCAGCCTCCCAATTAACTGGGATTACAGGTGCCTGCCACCATGCCTGGCTAATTTTTTTGTATTTTTTTAGTAGAGATGGGGTTTCATCATGTTGGCCAGGCTGGTCTCGGACTCTTGACCTCAGGTGATCTACCTGCCTTGGTCTCCTAAAGCACTGGGATTACAGGCATGAGCCACAGCACCCAGCCCAACATTCTTGCCTTATTATTGATGTCAAAGGGAACACTTTCAACATTTAACCATTGAGTACAACATTTACTACAGATATTTTGTAGATTCTTGTATCAGTCTGGGTCCAATCAGATCCGTCAGAAACAACATAGTAATTGAAACAGGAAAAGTTCAGTATAAAAAATTACTGAGCAAAGATAGGATGGTAACTATAAAGATGTAAAGAGAATGTTAAAAGATACCCTAATGCTGTGGAAGAGTACACAAGGAAGTATAAACTTGGAAGAGTGGCTGTCTTCCAAAGGCTGGGCTTCAGCTCTCATGCAGACAATGTGATTGCAGCACTCTGGTTGGTGGAGAAATTTGCTGGATTGCACAGGCTAGAACTGGGCCATAGTCAATGGGCAAGCAGGAAACCACTCTTTAGGATCCAAAGCTGGTGGGTGAGTGGGTGGGTATATAGAAGATGTCAGGCTGCCACTAAGAATTGCTTGCCTGGAACATTTTAAGGGTCATGGGAAGTTAGTTACTGGACCTAGGTTAATGCTGAAAGATGCTGTGGACTACATACTCTGGGCACATTGCTGGAGTAGAGCATTATCAAATGTCCCAGCACACTTACACCTCTGATCATCTATGCAGCAAGAGGAAGAAAAAGCAAAAACACTTAAACAATAAGAAAGAAATTAAGGAGCAAAGGAAATACAAAACACTCAGAAAGCAATTAACAAAATGACAGGAGTAAGTGCTCACTATCAATAACAATCTTGAACGTAAATGAATCAAATTCCCCACTTAAAAGATATATGCTGGCTGAATGGATAAAAGTAACATGACCCATCTATATGCTGCTTACAAGAAACTCACTTCATGTATAAATTCAAGCATAGGCTGCAAGTGGAGGGATGGAAAGAGATACTCCATGCAAATGGAAACCAAAAGCAAGCAGAAGTAGCTATACATATATCAGATAAAACAGACTTTAAATCACAAATTGTAAATAGAGATGAAGAAGGTTATTACGTAATAATGAAGGGATCAATTCAGCAAGAAGATACAACAATTATAAATATATATGTGCCCAACATTGGAGCACCCAGATATATAAAGCAAATATTAGATCTAAAGGGAAAGACAAACTGCATTCCAATAATAGTTGTAAGGTAGGAGGCAAGACTAGACTCTGAAGGCAGGGGTTGGACACTAGACCAAATTGAGGACTTGCTAAAACAGATTGGAGTTGACAAGGTTCAGTGGTTCATGACTGTGATCCTAGCACTTTGGGAGACTGAGGCAGGTGGATCACCTGAGGTAAGGAGTTCAAGACCAGCCTGGCCAACATGGTGAAACCCTGTCTCTATTAAAAAGACAAAAATTAGCCGGGCATGGTGGTGGATGCCTGTAATTCCAGTTACTCAGGAGGCTGAGGACACAGAATCGCTTGAGCCCAGGACGTGGAGGTTGCAGTGAGCTGAGATTGCACCACTGCACTCCAGACTGGGCAACACAGGAAGACTCTATCTCAAAAAAATAAAAATAAAATAAAAAATAAAACAGGTTGGGGGTGGAAGCTCCTCCCTGTAAGACATGCCCATGGCCGGGCGCAGTGGCTCATGCCTTTAATCCCAGAACTTTGGGAGGCCGAGGTGGGTGGATCACCTGAGGTCAGGAGTTTGAAACCAGCCTGGCCAACATGGTGAAACTTTTCCTCTACTAAAAATACAAAACTTAGCCAAGCATGGTGGCATGCACCTGTAGTCCAGCTACCCTGGAGGCTGAGGCAAAAGAATCTCTTGAACCAGGAAGGCAGAGGTTGCAGTGAGCTGAGATCGTGCCACTGTACTCCAGCCTGGGTGACAGAGTGAGATTCCATCTCAAAAAAAAAAAGACATGTCCACCAATGTGCCCTGTCAACTTACCATTGCCATGGCAACACCTGGAAGTTACTGCCCCTTTCCATGGCAAAATCTGACAGCCCAGAAGTTACTACCCTCATCCTAAAAACTTCTGCATAATCTGGCCCTTAATTTGCTGTAATTAAAAGTGGGTATAAATATGAGTGCAGAACTGGCTCTGAGCTGCTGCTGTGGGTACACTCCCTATGGGGTACCTCTGCTGCCACTGTACACTGCCACTGTCTAACACCACCAAATGCCCTTGAATTCTTTCACGGGTGAAGCCAAGAACTCTCCGGGACTAGAGTCACAGTTTGGGGGCTTGCCTGTGCTGCATCAGCTGGAGACTTCAACACCCTACTCTCAGCATTGAGCAGGTTATTTATACAGAAAATCCACAAAGAAACATTGGATTTCAACTGTACTTTCAACAAAATGGACCTAACAGACATTTACAGGACATTTAATCCAACAGCTGCAGAATACATATTCTTCTCATCAGCATATGGAACATTCTTCAGGGTAGACCACATGTTAGGCCACAAAACAAATCTCAACAAATTTAAAAGAACTGAGATCATATTAAATGTCTTTTCTGACCACAATGGGAAAAAACTAGAAACCAATAACAAGAGGAACTTTCAAAACTGTACAGATACATGAAAATTAAACATCATGCCCCTGAATAACCAATGAGCCAATGAAGAAATTAAGAAGGAAATAAAAAATGTCTTGAAACAAATGAAAATAGCAACAAAACATACCAAAACCTACAGGATAGAGCAAAAGCAGCATAAAGAGGGAATTTTATAGCAATAAACATCTACACCACAAAAGTAGGAAGATTTCAAATAAATAACCCAATGATGCATCTCAAGGAACTAGGAAAGAATAAACCACACACAAAATTAGTTGAAGGAAAGAAATGTTTACAAATCAGAGAAGAAATAAACAAATACATACACACATACATATATTTTTGAGATGGAGTCTCGCTTTGTCACCCAGTTTTGAGTGCGGTGGTGCGATCTCAGTTTACTGCAACCTCCGCCTCCTGGGTTCAAGTGATTCTCATGCCTCAGTCTCCCGAGTAGCTGGGACTACCCCGCCACCATGCCTGGCTAATTTTTGTATTTTTAGTAGAGATGGAGTTTCACCATGTTGGTCAGGCTGGTCTTGAACTACCGACCTCAGGTGATCAGCCTGCCTCAGCCTCCCAAAGTGCTGGGATTATAGGCATGAGCCACCATGCCTGGTCAGAAATAAACAAAATTGAGATAAAAAAACACAAAAGATCAACAAAATGAAAAGTGTTTTTTTTGAAAAGATAAACAAAATAGATGAACTATTAGCTAGACTAAGAGAAAAGATTCGAATGAATAAAATCAGAAACAGAAAAGGAGACATTACAACGGATATCATAGAAATACAAAGGATCATTAGAGACTGTTATGAAGAACTATGCATCCACAGATTGGAAAGCTTAACAGAAATAGATAAGTTTCTGTATACGTGCAACTTACCAAGACTGAACCAAGAAAAAACAGAAAACCGTAATAGACCAATTATCAGTAACAAGATCAAATCAGTAAATACAGAGTCTCCCATCAAAGAAAAGTCAAGTACCTGATGGCTTCACTGCTGAATTCTACCAAACATTAAAAAACAAACAGCTAATACCAATTTTTCTCTTCCAGAAAATTGAAGAGGAGGGAATTCTTCCAAACTCATTCTACAAAGCCAGCATTACCCTGATACCAGAACCAGACAAGGACACCATAGAAAAAGAAAACTACAGACCAATATCACTGATGAACATAGATCATCAACAAAAAACTAGCAAGCCAAATCCAGTAGTACATTAAAAAGATCATTTACTATGATTAAGTGGGATTTAACTCAGGAATGTAAACATGGTTCAATATATGCAAATCAATGAATATTTTACATTACATCAATAAAATGAAGGACAAAAACCATATGATCATCTCAAAAAATGCAGAATAAGCATTTGATAAAATCAACATTGCTTCATGATAAAAGTCCTCAACAAACTAGGTATATAAGGAGCTTACTTCAACCTAATAAAGGCCATGTATGACACACAGCTAACTTAATACTGAATGGAGAAAAGCTGAAACTTTCCCTCTAAAAAGTGGAACAATACAAGGAAGGCCACTGTCACCACTCCTGTTCAACGGAATGCTGGAAGTCTGAGCCAGAGCGATTAGGCAAGAGAAAGAAATAAAGGGCATCCAAATTAGAAAGGATGAAATTGTCCCTGTTTGTGGACAATGTGATCTTACATATAGAAAACCCTAAAAGATCTACCAGAAAAAACTTTAGAGGTGATTTTAAAATTTAGTAAAGTTGCAGGATACAAAATTAATATACAAAATTGGTAATGTTTCTATGTACCAACAACAAACCAGTGGAAAAAGACACCAATAAAATAATCCCATTTTAAATACCTACTAAAAAAAACATACCTAGGAATAAACTTAACCAAAGAGGTGAAAGATCCCTCCAAAAAAATAAAACCTATGAAATGCTGATAAAAAAGAAACTGAAGATATTACATCAAAATGGAAAGACATCTCATGTTCACAAATTGGAAGAATTAATATTGTGAAATGACATACTACCCAAAGCAATCTATAGAGTCAATGCAATTCCTACCAAAATAACAATTATATTCTTCACAGAATTAGAAAACAAATCCTATAATTTCAGTGAAACCACAAAAGACCCCAAGTAGCCAAAGCAATCCTGAGCAAAAAGAACAAAGTTGGAGGTACCACATTACCTGACTACAATTTATACTACAAAGCTATAGTAACCAAAACAGTATGGTACTGGCATAAATACAGACACATAGACCAATGGAACAGAATAGAGAACCTAGAAATAAATCCACATAGTTATAGCCAACAACATTCAGTGGGGAAAGGACAGTGTCTTCAATAAATAGTTCTGGGAAAACTGAATATCTATATTTAGAAAAATGGAATGAGACTACTATTTCTTATCATATACAAAAATCAACTCAAAATGGATGAAAGACTTAAGTGTAGGACCTGAAACTGAAACAACTGGAAGAAAACTTTGGGGAAATGCTTCAGGAGATTGACCTGGGCAAAGTTTCTTTTTGGGTAAGACCTTAGAAGCACAGGCAAAAAAAGGAAAAGTAGACAAATGGGATTATATCAAGTTAAAAAGTATGTGCACTGCAAAGGCAACAATCAACAAAGTAAAGAGAAAACTTACAGAATGGGAAAACAGTATTTGCAAACTATGTGTCTAATAAGGGATTAGTAACCCTTATATATAAGGGATGCAAAGAGCTCAATAGCAAACAAACAAACAAACAACAACAATAAAAAAACAAAAAAGGCCAATGATCCGAATAGACATTTATCAAAAGAAGACATACAAGTGGCCAACAGACATATGAAAAAAATGCTCAACATCAGTTATCATCAGGGAAATGCAAATGAAACCCACAACAAAATATCATCTCACCCCAGTTAAAATTGATACTATCAAAAAGACAAAACATAATAGATGCCGATGAGGTGTGGAGAATGGAGAATTCTAGTTCATTGCCTGTGGAAATGTAAATTAGTATAGCCACTGTAGAAAAGAGTATGGAGTTTCCTCAAAAAACTAAAAATAGAATTAGCATATGGTCCAGCAATCCCACTGCTGGGTCTATTTCCAAGAGAAAGGAAATCATTATATCCAAGAGATATCTGCATGCTTACATTTATTGCAGCACTATTCATGATAGCCACAAATCAACCTAAGTGTCCATCAATGAATGCACAGATAAAGAATACATGTATGTATACACCACAGACTATCAAGCAGACATAAAAAAAGAATGAAATCCTGTCATTTACAACACCATGGATGGAACTCAAGGACATTATGTTAAGTGAAATGAGATAGGCTCAGAAAGACAAACACCGCATGTTCTTACTCATACATGAGAACTAAGAAAGTTGAGCTTATGGAGGTACAGAGTAGAATGTGGTTACCAGAGGCTAGGAAGCGTGACTGGAGAGGATGAAGAGAGACTGGTTGATGAGGACAAACATACAGTGAGAGAGAAGGAGTAAGTTCTAGTATTTGATAGCATGATAGGGTGACTACAGTTAACAATAACTTATTGTATATTTCAAAACAGCTAGGAAAGAAGATTTGAAATTGTCCCAACACAAAGAAATGATAAATGTTTGACGTGATGGATATCCTAACTATCCTTATTTGATCATTACACATTGTATGCATGTATTAAAATATCACATGTATCCCGTATGTAGAATTATTAAGTATCAATTTTTTAAAAAGACAAAGGAAAACAAAACAGAACGTTGCACATTGGAACCAGGAAGAGAAGCCACCTCTGTCTTACAAGGTCTCTCCAGCACCCTTTTTAGGCAAAGTTCCGTGTGCTCACTGTAAGGGGAAAATGCTTAAATGAATCTAGTTCATCACAGAGCAGGTAGTGAGGGGAGAATTTGGAGCTGAGAGGCAGTGAACTGATAACTGGCACAATATTCTTTATCAGGTGAAAAAAGTTCTCCTCTGATTTTAGGTTTGGTTCGTTTGTGTTTGTTTTTATTTTTGAGACAGAGTCTTGCTTTTTTGTCCAGGTTGGTGTGCAGTGGCACAACCTCAGCCCACTGCAATTTCTGCCTCCCGGGTTCAAATGATTCTCCTGTCTCAGCCTCCTGAGTAGCTGGGATTACGGGTGCCTGCCACCACACCCAGATAATTTTTGTATTTTTAGTAGAGACGGAGTTTTAGCATGTTGGCCAGGCTGGTCTTGAACTCCTGACCTAAAGTGATTCCCCCGCCTCGGCCTCCCAAAGTGCTGCGATGATAGGCATGAGCCACTGCCCCTGGCCTGTTTTTAGGTTATTAAAAGTATTTTTCATAAATGAATTTTAAATTTTATCAAATGACTTTATACATCTATTGAGAAGACTGTATGGTTTTTCTCTGTAGTTACATGATCAGGTATGTTAATCCACTCTTTTTATTGCTGTAAAATATACGTAACATAAAACTTACCAGGCTTTTTGTACATTTTGATAATTTTTAAGTGTACAAATTCAATATCACTAATTATGTACATGCCATCATTATTGTCTAACTCCAAAATGTTATTACTCCAAACGAAAACTTTCTACCCATGAAGTAATAACCCCAACCTTTTACCTTCTTCCTGGCACCTCATAACCTCTAATCTGTTTTCTATCCATGAATTTGCCTATTCTAGATATTTCACATGAGTAGACTCATACAATATTTGTCTTTTTTGGTCTGGTTTATATCACTTAGCATAATGTTTTCAAGGTTCATCTGTGTCGTAGCATGATTCAGAACCTCATTTCTTCTTCTGAACAAAACATATCTATACGATGTTTCATTTACCCATTGTGATGGTTAATTTACACACACACTAAGAGCTCTGCTTTTCTGGAGAACACTGACAAATATATCCATTCCTTTGCTTACTTGGGTTGTTTTTATCTGGGCTAATATGGATAATGCCGCTATGAACATCCATGAACAAGTATCTCTTTTCAATTCTTTGGGGTATATACCTAGGGGCAGAATTGCTAGGGCATATGGTAATTCTATGTTTAGCTTTTTAGGAATAACTAAATTGTTTTCCAGAGCTGCTGCCCATTTTGCGTTCCCACCAGTGCTGCCGGAGCTTCCCACACAAACAGGTTGAAAGCGAAAGGGTAGGAAAAGGCAGTCCACGCAAATAGTATGCAAAAGATAGGGATGGCTCTACTACTATTAGAAAAATTAATTGGAGGCCAGGCGCGGTGGCTCAAGCCTGTAATCCCAGCACTTTGGGAGGCCGAGACGGGCAGATCACGAGGTCAGGAGATCGAGACCATCCCGGCTAACACGGTGAAACCCCGTCTCTACTAAAAATACAAAAACTAGCTGGGCGAGGTGGCGGGCGCCTGTAGTCTCAGCTACTCGGGAGGCTGAGGCAGGAGAATGGCGTAAACCCGGGAGGCGGAGCTTGCAGTGAGCTGAGATCCGGCCACTGCACTCCAGTCCGGGCGACAGAGCAAGACTCCGCCTCAAAAAAAAAAAAAAAAGAAAAATTAATTGGACTCTGTAAAAGTCAAAACCGTGTATTCTCCCAGCCCCATAAGGCTGTCAGAAGCATGGCCCAGATACCTCCACAGGAACTGGCAGGCGCTCTCAAGGGGAAAGGACTCTGAACGCCAGGCTCACCTCTCTGGGTGATACTCTTCCAAAGCCAGCTGGGGATTTCTCATGGCCTTTAATCATCATCAGGGAGCTGCTGCTTCTCTTTCTTTGTTTTTGAGTTGTGCACATTGGGTGGGGGGGGTCTAAGTTGTTGGAAAAGGAGGTCTGGTGTTTTTCCCTCCATTCTTTCTGTTGCTGCCTCTTGAATTCCACACAGGAGCTGTGTGAGCATCGTTCACTGCGGTGTTCAAGCTCCTAAACTCAGTTCTTCAGGCTCAGCACCTGACTTGCTTTTTACATCACTGAGGAAGCCAATCTTCCCCAATACCCTCCTTTCTGCCTCAGTATTATTGCAGTCTCTTGTTTGATTGTTTTTATATCTTCATATCTATTTGTGTATTTTCTTTCTAAAAATTCACTGTTTAGGTGGGGGGCACGGTGGCTCATGCCTGTAATCCCTGCACTTTGGGAGGCTGAGGCGGGCGGATCACCTGAGGTCAGGAGTTCAAGACCAGCCTGGTCCACATGGCGAAACCCCGTTATCTCCTAAAAATACAAAAATTAGTCAGGCGTGGTGGCACGCACCTGTAATCCCAGCTACTAGGGAGGCTCAGGCAGGAGAATTGCTTAAACCCAGGAGGTGGAGGTTGCGGTGAGCCAAGATTGTACCACTGCACTCCAGCCTGGGTGACAGAGTAAGACTCCATCTCGAAAAAGAATAAAAAATGAAAAATAAATAAAAATGCACTGTTTACAGGGCCTCAGCTTTCTATCTCCCACCTCCCCCGTTCCATGTCACACTGCTGTTTCATCAACTAGAGACAGGCTTCAATCCCTCCTTATCCCTAGATTTTCCAGTCTGCTTACAAATATTCCCAGGTATGTCTCACCTCAGGAAACCTTACCCCACATCTCCTGCCATCTTGGTCTGTCATCTCATCTTTTTTTTTTTTTTTCTCATTGTTATCTTCTCTTGAAAAGAAAACCTGTGGTTTCTGCTCCACTCCCACCCTCATTCTATTGAAACACTTTTGTAGATGGTCACCAATAACATCTAGGTTGGAAATTCAATTTTGGGGGGCCACTCTTCTATGTTGATTTCACTGGAGCACATGAAACTGGCCTACTGTTCCCTACATCTCTTCTTTCCCTTGGCCTAAATTATAGTTCTATTTTCCTCATCCCTCTACCTTTCATTCCATATGTCTCTCCCACTCTAGCGGGCTTCTCTTCTCACATTCCTCATAAAGCAAGTGTAATTGCAGAATTGCTGCAGGGTCTTCGGGCGGGTGGATGGTTCTGTTGTTGCAAAGCCAAGCATCTCACAGCTGGGCCCTAGGCATGTCCTAGAACAGGGAATGAGGAAAAAGAAACAGATGGTTCTGCCTAAAAATATAAAAAGCTCTTTCAGTGATGGGCTGGGAAATATTTTGCAGGTTGTATCACCGTTAGGAAAATGTTTCTCTTCCTTCAATGTGTATTTAGACTACACTGTTTCTGAGAATGACTGTCCTTGAAAGGAGTGTGTGAGGTTGTATTTTCATGTTATCTGCAGGACAATTTAGAAGGCTACCCTCACCTCCCACCATGGAGACACCTGAGCAGGGATGGAACCTGCGTGGGAAAGGCCTCAGCACTGTTCTCCTGAAGCCACCTGCATTGGGGCTCTGGATGGATTAACTCATGTGCTGGGAAATGTCCTGATAGTTACTGTGTCTCCTGGAATCCATGCCTGTGTGGAGTGAGGATGTGGCTCCATGTGAGAAGACCCACTGGGTCCAGAAAAGAGACGTGGAGATTGGCACAGCAAAAATAAATAAATAATAAAATAATAATAATAAAAAGACAGGCTTTTCTTAAGTAGGGGAAGAGAAGAATTGGCCTCAAGTCATGAAAGCAAGACTAGAAAGTCAAGTCTGCTTTGTGAAAGTGCTGGCATTTCTCCTCTTCTCCTGAACCCTAGGATAAAGTATTTATATTTAGCATATGGACTTCAGTTTTCTTCTCTCCTACATTATAATTTCCTCCAGGTATCCCCAAAGCTTTAATAACGATTTTTGCCATGCTCTAGAGCCTTGTGTGTGAGTGGTTGCGTGGATAAATGAGGGGCAGCCCACAAAGAAGGCTAGTGCCGTCTCTGCGTCACTCCCACCCCATCCAGGGGGATCCTGCAGAGGAAGGGCAGGAGACCCAGAGGTGCAGATGCTGAGAGGGAGGATGGGACAGGGTGGGCAACCACTCTGCACTGCACCCCATAGACATTACAGGAAGGTGCCTTACACAGAAGACAGACTTCCCAAATTCTGGCTTGAACTCTGTTTTCTGCTCCCCTTTTGCTCCCTTGAACCCCCTCTCCTCTTGGCCACGTTATCTGCTTGTCATGGGCTTATGTGTACCCATGGAATCAACCTCTGCCTCCCTCCCAGATTTTAATCACAAGCCCATATCTTCTGTCCTGAATTCTCATCCCTATTCCTGCCAAGCGACTGACTGCGTGGACGACTGTTCACACGGCAAACTCTTTACGAGTAAGGCGACACCTGGAATCTTTGTTTTTCCTTTACAGCCCTCCGTCCATGCCAGAATCTCTCTCTTTCCTGTTGTTATTTTCACTGGCTGCACAGCCACTTTCCATCACCCAAGCTTGGAATGGGATCTTCATCTCTCTTGCCTTCCTCATCATTCGAGGGGTCACATCCTGTCCAGCCTTCATTTTTAGTGGCTCTTCCTTTTGACCCCACGTTTCCATTCCCACTGCCACAACCCAACCTAACCCCCTCACTTCAGGCTCTGATTCTTGTGAGATCCTCCCGGTTTCTGGCCTCTTGTTTTGGCCTCTTCCAGGAATATCCGCATGTCACTACCAGGCTCGTATCTTCCAAAAATGTGTTTGTTCCTCCTCAGTTAGAAGCCTTTAGTGGTTTCCATTGCCTACCTAGCACAGCTGGATGCTCTCCCTGGTATTAAAAATGCTGGGCCCTCCTCCCTTTTCACTTTGATATCTCACTGCTCCCCTAAATGAGCTTTGCCTTCAACAAAACAGAGCATGTTTGCTCTCTTTCTCTTCCTTCCTTCCCTCCCTCCCTCCCTCCTTCTTTCTTTTCTTCTTCCTTCCTTCCTTCTTTCCTTTCTTCCTTCCCTTCCTTTTCTTCCTTCCTTCCTTCTTTCTCTTCTTTCTTTCTCTCTTTATTTTTCTTTTGACAGAATCTCACTCTGTCACCCAGGCTGGAGTGAGTACAGTGGCCTGATCACAGCTTACTGTAGTCTTGACCTCCTGGACTCAGGTGATTCTCCCAGCCCAGCCTCCTCTGTAGCTGGGACCACAGGGGCACACCACCACACTTGGCTAACATTTATATTTTTGGTAGAGATGGGGTTTTACCATGTTGCCCAGGCTGATCTTGAACTCCTGACCTCAAGGGATCTGCCCGCGTTGGTTTCCCAAAGTGCTGTGATTACAGGCATGATACACGGTGCCCAGCCAAGAGCATGCTTTCTATTTTCCTTCCTCCCTGTCTCTCCTCACGGTTTTCTCATTTTCTGGTGATTCTTGGCCTTTTTTCAGCTGACACATCTTTCACAAGCTCTACTTCAAATGCCACCCCACAATCAAGACTGACATTCCTATCTCACAACCTTAAACTTACCTTTTACTGATTGTATATGGTTATATGTTGTAGGTATATATGCAGATGTCTTATTTCTCCAACAAAATAAAAGCCTTGTGAGAGTAAAGACGCATTTTCTATTTTGTATATCCTCCACAGACCCTAACAGAATGATAGGCACGTATTATTCGGTGGATGTTAGAAGAAACAGAATAAAGAAATGTTCAAGAAGAAAGTGCTGATCGGAATCACAGAAATTGGGAAGCGGTTTTCCGTTATTTTTAGGGGTCTTCTGAAGAAAAGATCATTTTTAAAGTCAATCTAAGCAATACATCTAAATAATGTTTGGCTTCTTATGTCCTTTGTGTTTGATCAAATTTGTTTAGAACACGCAGGTCCAAGGAAATTAGCCAAATGGCTCTTCCCTGAACAAAATCTATTTTTCTTACGATCGTTGTGTAGGAAGGTCAGGTGTGAACATGGACTGAGTCTAGTTATTTCCAGTCAAACATAGGTCTTTCACAAATAATATGGAACTTGTTATTTCTCAAGCCATTTGCAAGTCTGGTTTAATCTTCTAAGAACTACTAGAAAACGCGATTTTAATATGATTAGATTTCCTCTTCCAGAGTAAATAAGATTTTCTAAAAACAAAAGTAGAAGAAAATGACATCATCCAAAGCCAGGGCAAGTTCCTAGCCTTTAATTCTACAGAACTGATGTTACTATTCTGGTCTGCTCAAATATTGCTGCCGTGTGTACCCAGAGAGGAGGCACAAAATGGTATGTTTTATCTATTAAAATAATTAAGTTTTGTTTGCTTGGGTTGATAGAAAGTATTTTTTTTTTATTTCAGAAAGCAATGGTTTTTACTCAGCTCTAACCTTGAGGGTGTTTTGATGTCAGTGAGTGTTTGGCTAGTTGTATTCAGATTTAGCCAAATTGCTTGGAGTCAGGAGAAAAAAATAAGACAGATTTTTTTTTTATTGATGACTTGATATTAAGTGGATTTGGCTGCATTATCTTTGCTTTTCCATTTTAATCAAAAGAGGGTAAGTACTGAAATATTCAGAATCAAAGCTCAACTGGAGCAAATTCTGAATCAGCCAGATGTCTGTCTTTCTCTCTGATACACACACACACACACACACACACACATGCACACACAACTGCTATTTTGCCCTGTATTTTTTGGAGACTGAAAAAAATGTGGATCATAGAAACCTCCTAATGGGCTGAAATTATGGAAATTTGCCAGACTATATAATTGAATGACTAGAGTCACTTAACCTCTTGGGATCTGTAGCCTATGTGTCATGGTGAGAATGGACATGGTAAGAAAAGAGGAGGAGTGTGGGTTCTTTCAGGTAAGACTGACAATTTAATGAAGCAAATATTTGAACATCTGCGGTGGTCATGCCTTGCAGATCACCAGCTACAGGAAGTGTAATTGATCAAGGACCTCATCTGCTCCACTCTGAAATCCATCATTAGTTTGTGCCAAGGCCATGCCTCCTATGGGTTGCTCAGTCAGTGCCCCAGCAGGGCAGGAGCACTAAGACAGGGCTGTTCTTAGAGCCCTGGGACTCCACTGGCTCCTTCCTTGTACCGTGTGGCAGCCCAGGAGAATTTCACCCAACCTTCCCTTCCTCTCCTTCACTCAGAGTCAGACTTGTATCATGATCCGATGACTGTCTCAGCCTTTTCTAGCTTCTCTCCTATTTTCTCTCACACAAGCATTTCCCCTAATAAAATTCTTGCACATTTAATCCCATATGCTTCTCCAATGACCTGGATTAACATAGTATCTAGAGTGTACAAATTATTCTTCTGTGACACATTCAATAAGCAAACCTCTGTCAGTAGGAATGGGAGAACAGTTGACCTCCATGTCCTCCTTCCTCGCTCTTGGAGAGCTGAGCTTGTGTGCAAAAGAGAGGGGTAGGTGGGTGCACTCTGATGCTTAGCATGAACTTAATGAATATTCTTTGGCATCATTCATTTATTCCATATTCAATTAATTATTCAATCAATTGTTCCTCTTAATAATTTTTTTTTTTGAGACTGTCTGACTCAGTCACCCAGGCTGGAATGTAATGGCGTGATCATGGCTCACTGCAACCTCTGCCTCCTGGGCTCAAGCCATCCTCCCACCTCTCAGCCTCCTAAATACCTGGGTCTACAGGTGCATGCCACTATGCCTAGCTAATTTTTGTATTTTTTTGGTAGAGACAGGGTTTGCCATGTTGCCCAGGTTGGTCTTGAACTCCTGGGCTCAAGCGATCTACCCTCCTTGGCCTCCCAAACTGCTGGATTACAGGCATGAGCCACCCTACCTGTCCCCTTAAGAATCTTGACATCAGTAAGAGCACCTTTTTTTTTTTTTTTCTTTTTTGAGACGGAGTCTCGCTCTGTCGCCCAGGCAGGAGTGCAGTGGCGTGATCTTGGCTCAATGCAAGCTCCGCCTCCCGGGTTCATGCCATTCTCCTGCCTCAGCCTCCTGAGTAGCTGGAACTATAGGCTCCCGCCACCTCACCCGGCTAATTTTTTTATATTTAGTAGAGACGGGGTTTCACCGTGTTAGCCAGCATGGTCTCGATGTCCTGACCTCGTGATCCGCCCGCCTTGGCCTCCCAAAGTGCTGGGATTACAGGTGTGAGCCACCATGCCCGGCTGTAAGAGCATCTTAAAGCAATTATTTATTTAAGTGGTGAATGAAACTAATTTTTCAAAAGTAACTACCAAATACCAAAAACAGGGTTGGATAAAATGGGGATTCAGAACAGTGTGTACACATCTTCACCCTTACTCTTGAAAAACATTTAATCTAATAAGGAAGACAAGAGTTATGATCATAACACCATCCTTAATAATATAAAAAGTCTATAATTCAGTGTGTAATATGGGACTGACTGAAAGTACACAAAGGAGATAGCGACAAGAATGTTTCTGTGTTTATAGGGTCGTGATGCAAATTGTCATCTAGAAAAATGTTCTATCCAGATTCTGTTTGCAAAGATTCCTCCCACCAAAGACTTTCATTTCTCTTGGTGAGCACAGCCCTTATCTGGCGTATCTAAAGATGAGGTCTCTCTAGCTGGCATGCTCTGGAGGAAGTGAGATTCTACCTCAGCGTCAACGCCCAGAGAGCTGACTCACACAGAAAAAGGTTCCAGTCGTCTTTTCCTGTCTCCCTGCTGCAGGTGAGCAAAACCCTAGCTTTGTTTGGGAGGCGGACTCCAGGAAGGTGCCATTTAATATAAATTGGAGGTAGGAAGCTATCTGGCCAAAGTTCCTTATTTTGGAGGTGAAGAAATGGAAAGAAAACGAAGGTAAGTGATTTGTCCAAGGTGGCACAGTAAGGAATATTTTGTTGGAAGCAGCAGCTGATGCCAGTTATTTCAAGCCAACAACTAGAATTTGTTATAAGGATTCAGAGGTATTCCATGAAGTCCAAAGGGAAAGATAGAGTTCGGCTGGAAATAATGCTACAGAAAGCCATGGAGAACTCAGGGTATTCTCTCTTCACATTTTTACCTGACGTTTCTTGGTGTCTGCTTGGTGTTCTTGGCCCTGGCTCTCTGCTGCTTAGAGAGCACCCACAGGCACGTTCCAATTCTAGTCATACAAAGAAACTCATTGGCTCTTTTTAGTCCCTAGTCCAAGTTTTGGGAGGAAGGAATCTGGTACAGTTTGGGACAATTGTCCAACTCAGTTGAATTAGCCATTGCCGGGAGCAGGGGACTCATAGAATATAAACTTGGTGGCATGTGGGGATAGGGGATGAGCAGGAATAGCACACAGCAAAGGGCAGAATGGTTGGGAGCTGCGCTGGCACCCCAGAGACATCTGCTATAACTACTGTACACAGTGACCATGGCAGAGACAAGACAAGACTAAGTTTCCTCACTCCTGGTCTTTGATGACTTCACCAGCACCATGGGCCTAGGGCAGTGCAAAATATAAGATGCATGCATGCATACATACATACACTACACATACATGTGCACACATATATACACACATGCATGCACACATACACTACATACACACACACATTCATACACATGTGCATGCATGCATACACACACATATATATGGATGCTCACATATAAGGGAACATCAAAAGGTTTGTGGGAAAATGGAATTAAAAGAAAAAGTAAAATGTATAAACATTTATTTATTTATTTATTTATAGAGATGGCATCTCACTATGTTACCAGGCTTGTCTTGAACTCCTGGGCTCAAGTGATCCTCCCGCCTCAGTCTCCTGAGTAGCTGGGATTAAAGGCGCAAGCCACCACATTGGGTTTATTTTACAACATAGGCTCCATCAAGTCCAAGACACTTTTGTAAGTGATGATACCACCCATTTAGTCCATCCCTAAAGAAGTGAAGATCCTGGGAATTGAACCATGTCAACACAACCTTTTTTACATTATTAACTGGAGAAAAATGAATGCCCCTTAAAGATTTTTTAAGATTAGGAAATAAATAGAAGTCAGAAAGGTCCAAATCAGGACTGTAGTGTGGATGCCTACTGATTTCCCGTCAAAACCCTTGAAAGATTGTCCTCATTTGATGAGAAGAATGAGGAGCATTGTCGTGATGGAGTAGGGCTCTCAAGGGAAGCTTTCTCAGGTGTTTTTCTGCTAAGGCTCCAGCTAACTTTCTCAAAGTCCTCTCATAATAAGCAGATGTTATCATCCTTTGGCCCCCAAGAAAGCCACAAATGACTGGGCATGGTGGCTCACACCTGTAAACCTAGCACTTTGGGAGGCCGAGGTGGGTGGATCATGAGGTCAGGAGTTCAAGACCAGCCTGGCCAAGATGGTGAAACCCCATCTCTACTAAAAATACAAAAAATTTAGCCAGGCATGGTGGTGGACACCTGTAATCCCAGCTACTCAGGAGGCTGAGGCAGAGAATTGCTTGAACTCAGGAGGCGGAGGTTGCAGTGAGCCAAGATTGTGCCACTGCACTCCAGCCTGGGTGACAGAGTGAGACTACATCTCAAAAAAATAAAAAAATAAAAAATAAAACCACAAGCAAAATACCTTGAACATCCCCCCAAACTGTTGCCATGACCTTTGCTCCTGACTGGTCCACTGTTGCTTTGGCTGGACCACTTCCACCTCTTGGTAGCCATTGCTTTGATTGTGTTTTGTCTTCAGGATTGTGCTGGTAAAGCCATGTTCCACCTCCTGCTATAGTTCTTCAAAAGAAATGCTTCAGGATCTTGATCCCATTTGTTTAAAATTTCCTTTGAAAGCTCTGCTCTTTGTCAGCAGCTTATCTGGGCACAACAGTTTTGGCAGCTACCAAGTGCAAAGTTTGCTTGAGTTTAATTTTTCAGTCAGAATTGTGTAAGCTGAACCAATTGAGATGTCTATGGTGTTAGCTATTGTTCCTCACTCTTGGTCTTTGATGATGTTAATCATTGCTCCTCTTCAATTAAGGTGCAGACAAGATGAATTTTTCCCTCGCAAATAGATGTGGATTGTCTGCTGCTGTGGGCTTCATCTTTAATATCATCTTCCTTCTTTAAATGAGTTATTCATTTGTAAACTGTTGATTTCTTCAGGACATTATCACCGTAAGCTTTTCATAAAGCATCAGTGATTTTACCATTCTTCACCCAGACATCACCATAAATTTGATGTTCGTTCTTGCTTCCATATTGGCAGAAATCATATTGCTCTGATAGGAGATTTTTTTAAACTGATGTCTTATCCTCCTTAGGGCTGCAAACTAGATCCTATTCAGACATGTTATTACAAGCTAGTAAATAAACATGAGCTTATTTTGGTGTAAAAAACTTTTTGAAATCCATGCATAGTTCCTTCATAATACACATTTTCTATGAACTTTTTTTTTTTTTTTCCAGACAGCTTCTCACTTTGTCACCAGGCTAGAGTGCAATGGTACGATCATGGCTCACTACGGCCTCTACCTCCTGGGTTCAAGCAATCCTCCTACCTCAGCCCCCACTAGCAGCTGGGACTACAGGCATGTGCCACCATACCCAGCTAATTTTTTGTATTTTTTTGTAGAGACAGGGTTTTACCACGTTGCCCAGGCTAGTCTCAAACTCCTGAGCTCAAACTACCCACCCACCTCAGCCTCCCAAAGTGCTGGGATTACAGGCATGAGCCACCGTGCCCAGCCTTCTGTGAACCTTTTTAGACCCTCACACACACATATATACATGCATAGGGTTCTGTTCAACAGGTGGTCATGAGGGCAGAAGGACAAAGAACCTCCCTGAATGTCATAGTTTACAGACTTTTTTTCTTTGTTTTTTATCTTACAAAATAATTTCTAATTTTATCACTTTCAAGAAAAAACTAAAATCATAATTTATATTTCATGATTAATTTAGCTGATTATGTGACATATGCTTCCAAAAGTCTCAGGAAAGTTTTCTTTAGGGTATTGGAGCTCTTTGTACCTCCTTCAGTTTCTTAGTTTTAGGACTAGTAAATAAGATGAAAGGTCTGAAGATTTAACAAACACATCTTCACCTTTTCTGTGGCAATTCTTTCATGTGGTAGGTGAGGTAAAGGAAGAAGTAGAGAAGCAGCAGCCGAGATTAGAACAGAGATAAATGAAATAAGACAGTAGAAAAACAATAGAATCAAACCAAAAGCAGGCTCGTTGAAAAGATCAACACAATTGACAAGCCTATAGCTAGAGAGAGAAAAAAAGAGGAGATGCAAATAACTAAAATCAGAAATGAAAGCGAGGAAATTACAACTGACCTTATAGAAATTAAAAGAATTATAAGCGAGTACTCTGAAGGGTGGTATGACAACAAATTAGATAATCTAGATGGAATGAACGGATACCTGGGAACACAGAAATTACTGAAACTGACCCAAGAAGACATAGAAAAATCAACAAACCTGTTGCAAGTAGGGAGATTGAATCAGTAATCAGAAACCTCCCAGCAAAGAAAATCCCAGGACCAGATGGCTTCACTGGTAAATTCTACCAAACATTTAAAAAAGAATTAACACTAATCCTTCTCAAACTCTTCCAAACAAATAGAAGAAGTGGGAACAGTTTCTAACACATTTTATGAGGCGAGAATTACCCTGATGTCAAAGCCAGGCAAAGATACGAGAAAACTACAGACAATATTTCTTATGAATATAGATACAAAAATCCACAAAAAGATATCTAGAACAGGCAAGTCCATTCAGATAGAAAGCAGATTAGAAATTACCAGGCAATTGGGGATAAGGGAAAGAGGGGAATGATTGCTTAATGATTATGGGATGCTTTTATGGGGTGATAAAAACATTTTGAGACTAGCTAGAGAGGGTGGTTGCACAACATTGTGAGTATACAAAATACCACTGAATTGTATACTTTAAAATAGTTAATTATATGTTCTGTGAATTTCACCTCAGTAATAACAATAATAGAAAGAACAAGTAGAATAGGAGATAACTGCTGTTCCCATGTATATATGTGGATAATATAGATAATCTGAAATCAGATAAGTAAACTCTCAGATAATCAAGCATAGACTACTTCAGACTTTGTTATTTAAGAAACAACGTCCTTATTTAGGAAGCTAGGCTGACAATGCATTTTCTCGGAGTCAAGGTGATATTCTGAGCCTGTTCTCTTCCCTCCTGTCATGATGTAGTGGCTCACACCTTAATCCCAGCACTTTGGGAGGCTGAGGTAGATGGATCACTTGAGGCCAGGAGTTCAAGAACAGCCTGGGCAACATGGCAAAACCCTGTCTCTACCAAAAATACAAAAATTAGTTGGGCGTGGTAGTGGGTGCCTGTAATCCCAGCTACTCAGGAGGCTGAGGCACGAGAATCTCTTGAACCCAGGAGGTGGAGATTGCAATGAGCCAAGATCATGCCTCTGCACTCCAGCCTGGGTGACAGAGTCTCCCGAAAAAAAAAGAAAAAAAGAAAGAAAGAAAGAAAGATAATTCTTTTTGTGAAGCATTTTTAGGCATTTTTAACAGGACAAGCTTTGAAGACTAGCAGTTTACAAAGGTTTTTGTCACATACCTCCTAAAAGGATTTTGAAACTATTCACTTGTTGGATATTTTAAGTTCATATTTACAATTTTTACATAAGTTTAGTAGATGCAAAAAAAGTCTTAAACATCAGAAATAGAACTGTTATATCGCTCTTTAAGAAGTTTCCAATAGAATTTCAAAACTATAATAATTCTAAACTCACCAACATTCATTGAAAAAATGAACTAAGGGTAGTGTTTTCTTCTTAAACTGGTATTTCCAACTCACTTTCTCCATAGCCTTTCTCTTCATACCATATTTCTGCATAGAAGTGTTTTATTGGTTATCCTACCACACAAAATCAATGCATGGAAACTGGAATTTTACCATTTCAGTACAGGCGCCCTCTCTCTCTCCCTTCTTTTCTTCCAACTTGCTGTCTTTGTCTTCAGCAACTTTTCAAAAGAAAAGAACAGGAATGCTAAGCTATTTACATTGGTCCAGAAATTGTTTAACCAGTAAACAGTTTTGCATAGCTGTAACGTGTGTCAATACTATTTTGTTCTTCTTTTCTCACTTAATATTTCATTCACAGTTTTTTTGTCTAAGTATTCACTTTTCTTCCAGATTGAGTTTTCAATATAATTATTATTTTAGAACATGATTGATCACAACAGAAATATGTTATCAATATTAGTAGCTAATGAAGCATAAAAGGCAGAATTTGGGAGGAATGACTCTCTGAATCAGAAACAGCATAACCAAGTATTTACTACGTATGTAATGAAAGGTAGATAATGCCAAAAGCTTAATCATTGCTAGTATATTATTTATTTCTTGGTTTTAGGAAGTAAAAAAGGTTATCATCTTATAAAATAAAACAAAGTTAAATATCTACCTATTTGAGTAAATACCTTATAATACTTGTAAAAATAGTCTTTAACCACTACTTTTAAAACTATACACCAAATCTGAAAGAAGTTATGTAACAATTTTGTTAGTGGGTTTTACTCAATGAATCATGAAAACTTTGGCAGTCCCAGAAAACATTATGGTACCTTGAAAACAGCCAGTGACATTAACCTCTGTTTCTTGGGCTATTCGAAGCTATATTTCTTTCCAGATAATGTCACATCCCAGGGATGAGAAAAATCATTCTTTGGCAGTAGTAAGTGGCGTGGACTCTTTTCAATTCAGGACTCAGACGCACTTTCCAATCGAGGCAATTAGTACGTAAGGTGAAAACAATTTGCGATGGTAGCGTTAATGTTTCCTGAGTGTCCTCATGTATAAAATAATGGTATAGGCCTCCACGCTTTTAGGTTAAGGTGCCATAGAGGAGTTGTTACAGTAGGTAGCTAGTCAGACATGAGCAGGGCAGGAGAGGGTCCCCCAACCCCCACCAGGAATGTCAGGCGACCATCAGGTGATGGTCGGGCGGTTGTGAACTGTCTCTGTAAAATAATAATTGGTTGCAGCCACCACCAGGGAAAGGCAGTCTCCCAATAAACAGAAATACCTGAAGCTGGTGATGAGCAGCTTCCCAGTAAGATCTCAGGAGCTGGGCGAGTGGGCTCGAGCATGTGCATTGAGAGGCAAAATGGTAGAGTTTAACTGGTACGTGACCTCCTAGGAACATTCTGCTGGTAAAGGAAGACTGCCTCAAGTGAGCATGCGTACAACTCCGGTAAATACACTGCGCATGCTCCCTTCCCAAGTGCTGATAGGCTACTGGCGTGCGGACAGCCCACTCAAGGGGAGAATCAGGGAAGAAGGAACGCAAGACGGTGGAAGCATGCCAACCTATAAAACCGCAAGTCAGAGATCAAACCGTGTACTTGAATCTCTCAAGTTGCCGGCTTAGCCCTCTTCCAAGTGTAATTTACTTCCTTTCATTCTGGCTCTAAAGCTGTTTTTTGTTTTTTTGTTTTGTTTTGTTTTGTTTTGACAGAGTCTCCCTCTGTCTCCCAGGCTGGAGTGCAGTGGCACCATCTCGGCTCGTTGCAACCTCTGCCTCTCAGGTGCAAGCGATTCTCCTGTCTTAGCCTCCCAAGTAGCTGGGGTTACAGGCACACACCACCACACCCAGCTAATTTTTTTGTATTTTTAATAGAGACGGGGTTTCACCATGTTGGCCAGGCTGATCTCGAACTCCTGACCTCAGGTGATTCACCCGCCTCAGCCTCCCAAAGTGCAGGGATTACAGGCTTGAGCCACTGCGCCTGGCCTAAAGCTTTTTAATAACTTTTATTCCTGCTCTAAAACTTGCCTCAGTCTCTAACTCTGCCTTATGCCCCTCGGTTGGATTATTTCTTCTGAGGAGACAAAAATTGAGGTTGCTGCAGACCCAAACGGAATCCTTGCTGGTAACAGTTTACAGGGGGTCTGTATTTATATAACCAATTCCCAGTTCTTGAGCATCTGAAAGAATCCCTGTCTTTTACAATTGTAAATAAATAATTTTTTCCTGCAGTGTAAACAGGAGAAAATACCTACCCAAAGTAGGGTATTGGGCTAGAGGTCACAAATCACACTGACAGTTCTTTATTATGCATATTGCCACAGTGTTGTCTGGAATGATCAAACCGACTTAGAATTTGACTAAGCTGGATATTTGCATTCTTGTTTGCTAGCTTTATAGGTCCTTCAGGCTATCATAAAAATGTATATTTACATTTCTAAAATTGCCGCTATGCATTGATTCATTATATTTGCTTATGTGTAAACTGTCTGGTTGCTTTGATCCTGTATCAGATAGAACCTAGGTATTGATCTTTCATATTTGTCCTCAGTCTCTGTTGTCCAGAAGGCATTTTATCAGTGATATTTTCCCTTCCCTCTGCACACAGGTTGTTGGCTCGTCCTTGGTGCACTGGGGTGAGGGGTCTGGTTATCAAAGGAGATGCTGCCAGGGCACAGCTGCTCCGTCCTTGAGCCTCTTTGAAGTCTAAACAGAAAGCATTTCAGCACTTATTAGCACTAGGTTAGTGCTTTCGGTGCTATCTCTAAGCATAGTTAACTCTATCCGTGGGGTTTCATCACACCTCCTTCCTGGGACCTACTAATGCAATGTTCCAAGATTGAGAGCTTCCTTTTTAACAAAAGAAGAGGAATCATACACATTCTTAGTGCCTGTGAATCCTAATCACTACTTATCTAAGATATTTTGGTTTTGTGATGTCTTTCTGTTCATCCAATGCAGCACTGCTTGCCCACATTCAAAAGTGTGAATATACACCTTCCATAACTCCTCTAGGCCAGACCCTGCCATCATCCCATCAGTGCTGGTACCCAAGCTTTGAGCTCAAATCTGGACTATTCCAACCATTTCCTCTTAAACTCCATCCTGGGAAATAGCAACTGAAAAATTTGGAAAAGGAAGTTGTTTTTCAGTGCTGGGAAGTGGAGTTACCACTTGTTTATGATCAACAGATAAAACTAAGCAGAGGCAACTCCCCAGGACAGGGCCTCACCATAACGGGGAGTGACATCAAGAACCACAGCAGGGGCACGTGTAATGCTGGGAGGAGACTGGTGGAGGTCAATCTATTCTGCCTTTTGGGCAGCTGCTGAGATAGCTCGAGGAAAGAGAACTTCTTTACCTCTGCTAATGACTAGTCATCTGCTTTCCCCAGGACAAGCTTCCAACTCTAGGTTATTGAGGAGTTGTTCAAAGGGGAAAAAAATCCATTGCCATGAGGCAGGTGCATCAGACAGCATTGGCACTCAGTCTCCCTGTAGAGCATTTCGAAGCTCATCTCAGACTAACGCAGCCCATGGAAGAATGCTAAGTGCTCATGACTGGTTAAAACTCAAATAAAAAGTTGAAGTGGAGACGATATATACCTGTTCCAAAATAGAGGTAAAATAGAGGTATATAGGAGTGAAAGGGAATGAAATTGATTAAAAGTTTTCCTTTCTTTTCTTTTCTTCTTTTTTTTTTTTTTTTTTTGTTGTTGTTGTTGTTGTTGTTGTTGAGATGGAGTCTCGCTCAGTTACCCAGGCTGGAGTGCAGTGGTGCGATCTCAGCTCACTGCAGCCTGTGCCTCCCAGGCTCAGACAATTCTCCTACCTCAGCCTCCCGAGTAGCTGGGATTACAGGCATGTGCCACCATGCCCAGCTAATTTTTGTATTTTTAGTAGAGACAGAGTTTCACCATGTTGGCCAGGCTGGTCTCGAACTCCTGACCTCGTAATCCACCTACCCTGGCCTCCCAAAGTACTCACAGGTGTGAGCTACCGCGCCCGGCCAAAAGTTTTCTTAATTAGTCCAAATCAAGATGTTACAAATATGTGAGTGTGGTGTTTGATTTTCGCTTGGTCTCTGATAAACATGTTGATATAATTCTTTGCTTCAGATTTAGGGGAATTTTTACTTTTCCTTTTTTCTTTGCAGATCCTCATTTGAAAACGGAAAAAGAAAAGAAATGGAGGCATCATGTGATATTTGCCTAAATATCCCTAAAGAGATCCATTTATTTTTAGTGTTGAATTAAAAACCCTCAAAGGAAAAGAGAAATTTTGATCTCGGAGAAGAGCTGTTTCATCCCAGAGTGAGTGTTCTTTATTCTTCCTTGCCATTTAAGAGTTTAAAAGGTCGGGGAAGAGAGCTTTCCTTTTTCTGTTTTCCCACTCTCTAGGGTTCTTATGGGTTAACTCCTGCTCCTTCTTTTCACATGCCACCAGGACCCATTTCCTGGTGATGTGGCCTGTATCTTATGCTTGGAGCGTAAAATGATGCCTCCAAGCCTAAGATACAGGCTTCTAGGCAGGAAGTGATGGAAGAGGGCTCTCTTATGAGGGAGGGTGCCGTGGGGTGAGGGGACACTCATAGCATGGCAAAGAAAGTATCACATGGAGGAACCAGTATCCCCTTCCAAACAGGAAATGACCATCCCTCCCCAGAGGAGTTTCCACACCCTCTCCCAGAATAGCATTTTGGGGAAGAATGTGGACATGGAATACTCAGTGACAGAACTCGAGCTACCCATGCTGCAGCCAGGAGCTGGCAGAGGACTTTAAAGGGCAGCAACATTTTGTGGAAATAAAGCAATAGGGACTCACTCCTTATGGACAGCACTGGTTGTGTGTAAGCCAGAGTCAAGGGTAAGGAGGGGTTGAAGCCAGGAGTGAATAGCCCAGGACCTCTAGACCGCAGGAGACAAGGGTGAGAGACAAGGTCAAGGGCACAGCTGAAGAGGGCTGGGGCTGGACCAGAGCTAGTCCAAGGTGACTGGAGGAACTCAAGGTTGAGAGCCACCTGAGGAGCCTGACAGTCTGTTTTAGGAACTTAAAATTTATGTGAAAAAGCAGGTCTCTAAGGGAGCAGCAGTTTGTGCCTGTAATCCCAGCCCTTTGGGAGGCTGAGGAGGGAGGATCAAAGGATTGTTTGAGGCTAGGAGTTCAAGACAATCCTGAGGGAATATAGTGAGATCCCCGTCTCTACAAAAATAAAACTAAAAAAATTAGTCGGGCATGGTGGTGTGCACCCATAGTCCTAGCTATTCAGGAGGTTAAGGCAGGAGGATCACTTATGCCCGGAAGTTCAATGCTGCAGTGAGCTACGATCACGCCACTGTACTCCAGCATGGGCAACAGAGCAAGACACTATCTCAAAAAAAAAAAAAAAAACAGGTCTACATAGTAAGGGTCAATCTTTAACTTCCTTAAGGTCTCACTTTAAAGAACCCTTACCACTCCTCCTCCTCCTCCTCCTTCTTTTTCTTCTTCTATTATTATTGTTGTTGTTGTTGTTGTTATTATTATTATTATTATTATTATTATGAAGAGATATCTGGGCTGAGTGGGCAGTCCATATTCTGCTGCCTAGAGACAATTTCTTTTTAAAGAATCCGATGTGTCAACAGGGTGCAGTGGCTCACGCCTGTAATCCCAGCAGTTTGGTCAGGCCAAGGCTGGTGGATCACCTGAGGTCAGGAGTTTGAGACCAGCCTGGTCAACATGTCCAAACCCCATCGCTACTAAAAATACAAAAATTAGCTGGGCATGGTGGCAGGCGCCTGTAATCCCAGCTACTCAGGAGGCTGATGTGGGAGAATCACTTGAACCTGGGAGGCAGATGTTGCAGTGAGCCGAGATCGAGATCGCGCCACCGTTGCACTCCAGCCTGGGCAACAAGAGTAAAACTACGTTTGAAAAAAAAAAAAAAAAAGTCCGATTTGTCACGGCTCATGTCTGCTAGAATGTTGCCGTGTTTCAAAGCTCCTGAGTGAATGATGGCTCTTACAGGGGTCATGGGCTCTCATTTTGCCCCCTGCTTTACTCATCTTTCCAGCCAGCCCTGGATCTCAGATGACAGCAAGTTCAACATTAGAGACAAAGATCATTCTCAACTAAGCAGCTCTTGTGGTTCCCAGTCAACCCCAGAAACTTCCAATCCATAAGAGCCACAAAATCCCCCTTTCCTAAAGTGAGTTCACGAAGGGAGACAGAGCTAGTGGATAGGGGTTGGCATGTTTATGTGACCTGCGGCAGCTCCCTTCCCCTGTGGCCTGAGGAGTGTCACCCTGGGGTCACAGTCTTCCCCACGGAGCCTCTTCCCCACGGAGCCTCGATGTGAACCTAGACTCTTCTGACCTCCAACACTCAGCACTGCAGCACCTTTGTTAACCACCGGGGCTGGCATGCCGGTAGAAAGTTATTCGCCCTCCCAGTGATAGAATAACTGGTCCTGGCTGTACTTTGCGTACATTGATCAGTTTAGATTGTTCTCTACTAAGCACAAAGGACGTGAAATAATTGAAAACAGAGTAAAACTATGTCTTCTTCTGAAGATGCAGATAATCCTAATGGGAAAATAGGGGCTGACCCTCTGTTCTGTATAAATAAATGCCTCTGAGTTCATAGCAAGTGGACTCCAGGCCGGCAGGAACAGAGGTGTGAACTGAAGTGGGAAGTGGAGAAGGTATGCTTTTCAGGTGTTTGAAACGAGTGAAGAGCAAGACTGGGGGAGAGGAGGGATCATGCCAAGAAGACAGAGCAGCCTGAGTGTCCCAGGGGCAACGAGGGCCCCAGGAATCATAGGCAGCTGGGTTGGGAGAGTCCGATTATAGGAGAAGAGAGCAGGGCTCTGGAACTACAGCATGGGGACACAGGAGGGAAATCTGCAGATGCCATTAATACGCATGGGCTACAGGTGAGCCAGGATGGAGCCAACAGGCCTGGAAGTCCCAGCATGCAGGGATTTGGAATTATGAAGTTTAACTTAAGACATCATGGAGAGGAAAAGCCATCAAAGTGAATCTGATCTGAAAGGAGGGAGGGATTCTCCCGTTATTTTTGTGCCCCTTCCTGGTGTGGCAAGCACGGGGGATGTCAAGGGGTGCTGACTCCCAGGATTTACACCGAGAGAGCGAATGTGCAGACAGGCAGCATGGTGAATCCCCAGGTGAGCTGGCGTGAGGCCCACGAGAGCATGAGGGAGACAGGGGAAAGCCAGCCAGCGTTCGAGGGCCCATGAGTCAGCCTAGAAAGTTATGCTGAGCTGTTGAAATAATCCATGTGGCAAGAGGCATAAGTTGGGTGGCATTCTTCCCATGTTTACATGATTTCTCCTCATGTCACTGCTAAAACTTCTGGAATCTGAGTTGGAAGGTGGAGTAGCTACCATTTGAATTAGGGCAGTAGGGGACAAGATAATCCTACTTTTTTTTTTTTTTTTTTTGAGACAGAGTCTCACTCTGTCGCCCAGGCTGGAGTGCAGAGGCACGATCTCGGCTCACTGCAAGCTCTGCCTCCTGGGTTCAAGCAATTCTCTGCATCAGTCTACCATGTAGCTGGGACTATGGCGTGCGCCACCACGCCTGGCTAATTTTTTTGTATTTTTAGTAGAGACGGGGTTTCACCATCTTGGCCAGGCTGGTCTTGAACTCCTGACTTTGTGGATCCACCCGCCTCAGCCTCCCAAAGTGCTGGGATTACAGGTGTGAGCCACCGTGCCTGGCCAAGACAATCCTACTTTTCATCAGGTTGCTGGGATCAGATATCTGAGTCCATGGAACCAAGAGATATGTTTATTCATGCATTTGCTCATTCACTCATTCACTTGTTCAACAAATATTATCATAAGCTTGGTCCTACCAATTGGGTGGTTTGATACAACTTATTTTGCCCATAAATAGGATGGCCATGAACTACAATACACATACATCCCTGTCCTCTTCAGCACAACAGCCAGCAGAAAAGGGGAATGAAGACAAGGCAGAGGCGGCAAGGATGCAGACAAGCCAGGGACCCCTGAAGGGGTGCTGGGCTAGGAGGCTCCACCAGCATCCTCCTCAACTTTATCATCTGGATTCTCCTACTTTTCCAGTCCCCAACCCAGTCCCCTTCCCTGGTGCCTGGTGCTCCACCCAGCCCCGACCACAAACTGAGTACACCCACATCCATACGAGCTAAGACTAACAAAACCACCACCATTTACTGAGAACTTCCAACGTGCCCAGGCCTAGGCTAGATGCTTTATGGTCAAGGTCACATTTATGCTCACATCCACCACATCAAGGAGGCTCTGTCTTCTCTTTTGTACAGATGAGGAAATTGGGGGTTTAGAGCGGTTAAACAGTTAGTCAGTGGTGGTGTCTCCTGCAGCATTGGAACTTTCTTATGTCTTCAGAAAAACATTAGCTTTCACAGGAAGTCAAGCAAAATGGGTTGGAGTTTGTATTTGTTCCTCAGGGCTGCTGTAACAAAGCACCACAAACTGGGTGGCTTAGCACCATGGGAACGAACAATGGGACTCATGGTTCTGGAGGCCAGAAGTTCAAAACCAAGGTGTCAGCTAAACCAGGCTCCCTCTGAAGGTGTTAGGGAAGGATGTGTTCCAGGAGTCTTCCCTCATTTCTGGTAGCTCCTTGGCTTGTGGCAGCAGAACGCCAGTCTTTACATGATGTCCTCTGTGTGTGTGTGTGTGTGTGTGTGTGTGTGTGTACACACCCCCTTCCTATGAGAGCTCCAGTCATATTGGAGTAGGGACTGACCAGGGACCATACTACTCCAGTATGATCTCATCTTAACTGATTGTATCTGCAATAACCCTATTTCCAAATAAGGCCACATTCTGAGATCGTGGGGGTTAGGACTTCAACACAGCAATTTTGGGGGACACAATTCAACTCAACTCATGCCAGAGTTGTTGGGGCAGATGGATGAGTCCTAGTTGTTTTGCGGCCTATTTCTCTACTGTCCCAGCAGGACCACACAGTTTGCTGCTCCCTGTGTGAGTACAGGGGGTAAAGACTGGGAATGGAGGGAAGGGCGGTTCTAGCAACCCTTCTCTCCCACTCGTGGGCCTCACCCATGGTCAGGCGGTGTCCGCTTCTCCTGAAGGGAATACAGAGGCCCCCCCATCTTGTGAGGACTCATATGTCCTCTGTGCATAAAGGTTGGCTTTTTTTTCTTCTTCTTCTTTTTTGAGACAGAGTCTTGCTCTGTTGCCCAGGCTGGAGTGCGGCGGTGCCATATTGGCTCCTCACAACCTCCACCTCCTGGGTTCAAGCAATTATCCTGCCTCAGCCTCCCAAGTAGCTGGGATCACAGGCTCACAGGCATGTGCCACCACACCAGCTAATTATTTTGTGTGCTTTTAGTAGAGACAGGGTTTCACCATGTTGGCCAGGCTGGTCTTAAACTTGTGACTTCAAGTGATCCACCTGCCTCCGCCTCCCAAAGTGCTGGGATTACAGGCGTGAGCCACTGTGCCTGACCTCTCTGAGTATTTTCAATATGCAGTGGGTGTAATCTGGGTTCGGAAGCTGTGGATACAGATGGCCAACTGTACCTGGTTCAACCCACTATTTTATGACAGAGGAAACCCAAGTCCAGCTCACATATCCGGTTCGTGGTCAAGGTGGTCAAGGAATGCAGGCTCCCAGCCCGGAGTTCTACTACCCTGCAATTCTTCTGTACACTCCACCCTCCAACTGTGGCTGGCAGGAGTAGTGTTGGCTGGAGGGCGTTTTCATTTGCACCACACCTAATCTGGGACTGTTTTAAGCAGGAATCAGCAATCAAACAGCAGCGTCATTAGTTTCCAAACTTTCACGGTTATCAAGTTAAAATGGAGCCTTTTACTGCTTCTCCACAGAAGCCACCTCTGTCTATTGCTTCCTATATCCTAAAAATAAGACAATACTATAGTTTCTTTTTAAAGAAGAATGAAAAAAGAGAATGAGATAGAGCCCTCATACAGATTCTCATAAAAATCAAACAAAGAGACCCGGAGGGAGAAGCCGAGGGCATAATAAATTTCAGGCCTGCCTTCTGATATCCTTCACATCAAGGCCCACGGGTCACTTTCTCTTCCTGGCTTCTATATATAGGCATGACAGTTAGACTGGCCTTTTCTCCAGAGGACAGCTCCACGCTGCTAGACACGCACCCATGGGAATTTTGATAAGAAAGGCTGCTCTAGTTTGCATTTTCTCTCTTCATACTTGGTGCTAGAACCAGTTCCAAAGTCAAGGAATTTTTTTTTTTTCAGATTGTTACTTGAAGTGTAGAATAAAAAAGGATTGCTTTCCCAGCCTTCATGGCTGCATAGTTCAGATAGGGAACGCGATTCTATTTAAAGAGATAATGTAAACAATGACCGCACATGTGTTTACAAACACATGTCATGTCTAAGTTTCCAACTCTTCACTAACAATAAGCTCATGAATAGCTGCTAGCTAACCCGAGTATTTACTCGTGGCCAACAGAGACAGAAATACCTTGTTTAGATGGCTGATGCTGACACTGGATGCCAGAAGTTTCTGACAAGAGTCTTTCTCTCACTCTTTCCTTGGCCAGTATCCACACCTCCCTGTGGCTGCAGTTTTCTTTTCATTTAACCAGTGGCTTCCAATTTACTGCTCACACCAGCGTGTTGGACCTTTCCCAGGATCTTCTCATAAAGCCTTAGTGCTGAGTGCTGGAAGTTAGATCACATGCACACCAATTTCTCTTCCAAACTAAACTGATTTGGAAATTGATTGCCGTGGCATTTCAAAAATCATGTGTATTCTTCACTCCCTATTTTAACATAGAAAAGCTAAAAATTATTCATTAATTGGGAGGAAAAGATTGTGAACATTTTATTTATTCAAGAAACCAGGCCAGGCGCAATGGCTCACACCTATCACCCCAGCACTTTGGGAGGCCAAGACAGATAGATCGCCTGAGGTCAGGCGTTCGAGACCAGCCTGGCCAACATGGTGAAACCCTGTCTCTACCAAAAATATAAAAAATTGACTGGGTGTGATGGTGTGCACCTGTAATCCCGGCTACTCAGAAGGCTGAGGCAGGAGAATCGCTTGAACCCAGGAGGCAGGGGTTGCAGTGAGCTGAGATGGCACCACTGCACTCCAGCCTGAGTGACAGAGCAAGACTCTGTCTAAAAAACGGTGGCTCACACCTGTAATCCCAGCACTTTGGGAGGCCAAGGCGGGAGGATCACGAGGTCAGGAGATCGAGACCATCCTGGCTAACATGGTGAAACCCTGTCTCTACTAAAAATACAAAAAATTAGCCGGGCATGGTGGCGGGCGCCTGTAGTCCCAGCTACTCAGGAGACTGAGGCAGGAAAATCACTTGAACCCAGGAGGCGGAGCTTGCAGCGAGCCGAGATCGTGCCACTGCACTCCAACTCCAGCCTCGGCGACAGAGCAAGACTCCGTCTCAAAAACAAACAAACAAACAAACGAACAAAAAACAAACAAAAAAACCCCCCACCAATTAACAAATTTGAGGCACAGAATTTTTGAGGCACACAATTTTAAAGCCATGAATCTGGGTGGGAATCTTTCAAAATAAAAGGGGTAGCATTTATCAGCATCCCTTTATAGGGTAAGAATTTTGAAAATAAAATTGAGAAAAACAGGGTAGTCCTTAACATCACCTGTGAAATTGTCCTGTCAAAACAAATGAATCAAACCTCTGAATCCAATCACCCATTGACAAGAAAATGAACATGTTAAATGGCTGCCAAAAATTGCCATTCACAATATCTAGATCATGGGAAACTCTGTAGGACAAATTACCTAGTTTCTTCAATAAGTGTATCAGAAAGTACAGAAGTGGGGGCGGGAATATCAGAGGGTCATTCTATTGACGACTTCAAACAGCCATCACTTGCAATGTTCAGACATTATTATGGAGACAATGGGAGGTTTGAACATTAACTGGATATTTGATTATGTTAAGGAGCCATTGTCAAATTTTAACGTTGTAATAACACTATTGTGTTTACACATTTAAAAACTACTTCCCTTTCTTTTAGAAGGATATGTGGAAATGTTTACAGATGAGAGATCCTGGATTTGCCTCAAACAATGTGGTGGGCAGGAGATAGATGAGAGAATAGATGAAACAAGAGAGCCTTGAATTGCTCGTGGTGGGAACAGGGATTTGAGTGAGGATTTATGAGGTTCTGCCTACTTATGTATATGTTTGAGATTTTGCATGATAAGACAAAAAAGATAGCATTGCTTAAAGCAAAAATATAGAATCCAGAAATGTCCCCCAAAACTGGCTGTGTTAAAGGAACAAATCAGAGGCGGCATAGGTGTAGGTTCTTGAACATCCTCAAGTCCCCTCTGCCACCTCCTGTCACCTTGCCTGATGCCTTCCATTTCACTTTTTTCTCCTAAGTGTCCCAGGCCTAGCTGTGCAGGGAGACTCTGGTCAAGATCCACTGGGAGGTACGCAAGTGTGTGAGGCGTGCACCAGCCCCGACGGAGGACCCACTGGAGTTCTCAGTCCCCTTCTTGCTCCTCGGGGCCCTCCCACTTCCTGGCCGCCATCGATGGAAATTTTTTTTTGAGACAGAGTTTCGTTCTGTCGCCCAGGCTGGAGTGCAGTGGCACGATCTTGGCTCACTGCAGCCTCCGCCTCCTGGGTTCAAGCGATTCTCCTGCCTCAGCCTCCTCAGTAGCTGGGATCACAGGCACCCGCCACCATGCCCGGCTAATTTTTTGTATTTTTAGTAGAGACGGGGTTTCACCATGTTGGCTAGGCTGGTCTCAAACTCCTGGCCTCAGGTGATCCACCCGCCTCAGCCTCCCAAAGTGCTGGGATTACAGGCATGAACCACCTTGCCCAGCCATCAATGGAAATAAAAAACAAATTTTGTAAAAGATTTGTATTCCAAGCAACTTACTTCTCTTTGCTCATCCCCAGCCTATCGTGACAGTTCCCTGAGGATTCCTTTCCTCATTTTACAAAGCACAGCTCTTTCCCTGAGGAATACAGTCTGTTTTTAAATCAGGGCTGTAGAGTGCAAAAGTGGCCACAGTATTTTGCAGCTTCTCCCATCAACAGGTAGTTTGTTTCCTGAGCCCTTTGATCTAGAATGACCCTGTGACCTGGAACCAGCAGACAGCCTGAGGGAGGCAGTGCACATTCTGAGCTGGGGCCTAAGGGAGGCGTGCAGCTGCCATTCTGCTTCTCCTGGAACATGACCTCCTTGAGAACACTCCCAGGCCTGACTGCGGGGTGGGGAGACCACACAGAGCAGAGCTGAGCCACCGGGATGAGGCCCCTAGATCACCCAGCTCCCAGCCGACCACAGATCATGGGTGATCCTGGCAAGACCAATCAGGCCAGCACACAGCAGAACCAGCCGACCAGCCTAGACTTCTGAGCTCGGTAGACAGTTGTCGTTCTAAGGCATTCACTTGGGGATATTTTAAAATGCAGAAACAGCTAAGTGATACAGCCTGCAATTATTAATACTTTCCTACTGCATGGTGCAATTGGGTCGTTACTAAGGAGTAACAGGTGCTTGACCAGCGTGGTGATGGGGGCATCAAGAAGAGTATTAATAAGATTTAGAGGTCAGAGAGGTCTTCCCAGAGCAAGAGATGCCTAAATTGAGACCTGAGCAGGAGTAGAAATTAGCCAGGGAAACAATGGGAAAAGATTTCCAGAGAGACAGAACTGTTCCCAGAAGGCTGGAGGCATCAGAATGAATGAATGAATGAATGAATGAAGAGATGGATAAATGAATGGATGGATGAATGATGAATTATCAATGTGACTTTTTTTTTTTTTTTGAGACGGAGTCTCACTCTGTCACCAAGCTGGGGTGCAGTGGCGCGATCTTCGCTCACTGTGACCTCCAGCTCTCTGGTTTAAGCGATTCTCCCGCCTCAGCCTCCCGAGTAGCTGGGATTACAGGCATGCACCACCATGCCTGGCTAATTTTTGTATTTTTAGTAGAGACAGGGTTTCACCATGTTGGCCAGGATGGTCTTGATCTCCTGACCTTGTGATCTACCCACCTCAGCCTCCAAAAGTGCTGGAATTACAAGAGTGAGTCACTGCGCCCAGCCTCAATGTGACATCTTTGAATCAAAGACTCTTACAGTAAAGACAGATATGCTCAAGGTTGCAATAAAATGAAGCTTTTAGCTTCCATCTGAATTGTCTGGGCATTTTGCCTTTGAGATCTTGAAGTCTAACCTCTCAGGGAGGTAAACTGAGCCCGAAGTACAGTCTGCTTAGTTTTGTAGAGATTCAAGTACACATTTATCCACCGTGAGAAAATGAGTTCCTTACAGCCATGGATTGTGTATTTTAGTATTCCTAGACCTACCAGCTACCTGGCACCAAGTGTGTGAGTAAATAAACAAGCCACTGTATTACTAACAAGGGTTTAGAGTTCACCAGGGACATTTTCAGCATACTGTTTTTTATTTTTTTTGAGACAGAGTCTCACTCTGTCGCCTAGGCGGGAGTGCAATAGTGCGATCTTGGCTCGCTGCAACCTCTACCTCCCTAGATCAAGTGATTCTCCTGCCTCAACTCTGGAGTAGCTGGGACTACAGGCACATACCACCACCCCCAGCTGATTTTTGTATTTTTAGTAGAGACGGGGTTTCACCATGTTGGCCAGGCTGGTCTCGAACTCCTAACCTTAGATGATTCACCTGCCTTGGCCTCCCAAAGTGCTGTGATTACAGGCGTGAACCACCGTACCTGGCCTTCATCACTTTTTATTAGTACTGTAGGCCTAAATTTGCTCATGCCCTGTCACCAGTCTCTGCCTAGACCTTAGTATATATAAATATCACTGTATTCAAACAGCCTTGGCTTCAGTTTTGTCGGCCTTACATACTCTACTGCTGTGTTCATTTTGATCATCCCTAGAACGTTTTAAAATCAGCACCTCCTGAACTTCTCACTGGGAGGAGTTTGATCCTTCGTCTCTGTGCTTTCCTGTGTTGGGAATGATTAGAGCCTCCAGGGTCGTGAACCCACGTTACATTCCCTCTAGTTTCAAAAAGGGCAATGCTTCGAAAAGGCTCAGGGTGGAAACCATGCGATGCTAGAACCGAAATAGAAATATGCCAGTTTTCAGCAATGAGTAACCAATTTATGCATCTTTCTGGTATACCGGAGAGAAAGCAGCCAGAGAGCCTCCTATTTTCTTTGAATTAAAGACCTATGAGATACAAAAATCTGAATTAACCTATAGGTTTCAGCTGTGGATTTTATTTACAGACATAAAACGTTGGGCTCACATGTATCTATTCCTAATATCTGATGGAGTGCTGAGCCAAGGAGGAAAGATTAATAGATATTTAAACAGGCAAGGGGCATTAAAGATCATCTGGTTCCATATACTCATCCTTTACGCATCTTACAGAAAAGAAACTGAGTCAGGGAGAAGCTAAGCGTGTGCCCAAACTCAGAGAGCTACATGTATCTGGGGGTGACATATGCATTCATTACTTTGACTGTTGCTGATGGTTTCTCAGTGCACATACATATCAACACTTATCAAATGATATACTTTAAATATGTGCGGTTATTGTATGTCAAGTGTGCCTCAATAAAGCTTTCTTTAATAAAAAAGAATAAAGGTAAGATAAGGGGGAAAAAAACCAAACCACTATTGGACTGTCATCTTTAAAAATCCAACTATGGACATGTTTTCCAACAAATTAATTATTTGATGGAATGACAGGGAAGGAGAACTCACAAATCAAAAGCAATGTAAGGGACCTATCTTATCAAATGCAACACGTACATTTATTTGAATCCAGATTCAAGCTGGGAGCAGGGACTGACAGCTGTAATCCCAGCACTTTGGGAGGCTGAGGTGGGTGGATCACTTGAGGTCAGTAGTTACAGACCAGGCTGACCAACATGGTGAAACCCTGTCTCTGCTAAAAATACAAAAATTAGATGGGTGTGGTGGTGGGCGCCTGTAATCCCAGCTACTCAGGAGGCTGAGGCAGGAGAATCGCTTGAACTCAGGAGGCAGAGGCTGCAGGGAGCTGAGATTGCACCACTTCACTCCAGCCTGGGTGACAGAGCGAGACTCCGTCTCAAAAATAAATAAATAAATAAATAAGCTGGGCGTGGTGGCTCATGCCTGTAATCCCAGCACTTTGGGAGGCCCAGGAGAGCAGATCACCTGAGGTCGGGAGTTTGAGGCGGGAGTTGGTGAAACCCCATCTCTACTAAAAATACAAAAAATTAGCCGGGCCTGGTGGCGGGCGCCTGTAGTCCCAGCTACTCCAAAGGCTGAGGCGGGAGAATGGCGAGAACCTGGGAGGCGGAGCTTGCAGTGAGCCCAGATTGTGCCACTGCACTCCAGCCTGGGGGACATAGCGAGACTCCATCTCAAAAAAAAAAAAAAACGAGAGGGAAAGACCAACATGGAGAAACCCCGTCCCTACTAAAAATACAAAATACAGGTATGCAGCCAGGCATGGTGGTACCTACCTGTAATCCCAGCTTGAACCAGGGAGGCGGATGTTGTGGTAAGCCGAGATCGTGCCATTGCCTGGGCAACAAGAGCAAAACTCCATCTCTAAATAAATAATAAATAAATAAGTTAATAAATAAATAAATTTGAATCCAGATTCAAACAACTCAACTTCAAAATAACATTTATGAGAACATCAGGAAAACGTATACATTGACTGAATAGTTGATTATTTTAAGGATTAATGGTTTTTTAAAGCATGATAATGTTATTGTGATTTTGCTTTTTAAAAAAAGGTAGGTTTTTTAGAGAGACACAGACTGAATTATTAATTGAGGAAACGTTAGGATGCCTGTCATTTGCTTCAAAAAAATCCAATGAAGACATTTGAAATATTAGAAATTATCAAGATTTTTGGTGTGAACATGGTATTCTGGGTAGTTTTAAAGAGTCCTTGTATTTTTTGTTTGTTTGAGATGGAGTTTTGCTTTTGTTACCCAGGCTGTAGAGCAATGGTGCGATCTTGGCTCACTGAAACCTCTGTCTCTAAGGTTCAAGCAATTCTCCTGCCTCAGCCTTCCAAGTAGCTGGGATTACAAGTGCCTGCCACCACGCCCGGCTAATTTTTTGTATTTTTAGTAGAGACAGAGTTTCACCATGTTGGCCAGGCTGGTCTTGAACTGCTCACCTCAGGCAATCTGCCCACCTCAGCCTCCCACAGTGCTGGGATTACAGGTGCGAGCTATCGCACCCGGCATGGAGTCCTCGTATTTTTAAGATGCATAATGACATCTTTACAGATGAAACGACGTGATATTTCGGGATTTGCTTCAAAATAAACTAGGCAGCGGGGAGTTGGTGGGGATATAGATGGTCATTGTGGATGCTGCTTATGGATATGTGGCGGTTCAGTGAGAGATTCCTCTCTGGCTTGGTAATATATTTGACATTTTCCAAGGTATAAAGTTTAAAAACCAAGGCTATAAAGTTATTGATTCACATCTGGAGTATGAATTGGTGTTGGCTCGTTGTGTGAAGGGCTAGTGAGGAACTGGGCACATGCACGGAACTAGGGAAATGGCACACAGATTCTAAATGGAAACAGGAGAACTGTGTTTCTAGGTCTCTGTGACACACGCTTTGCAGTGTGGACATACAGAAAGCAGGCAATAAGGCTATCAAAAAAAAGAAACCCATTGTCTTTCATGACACACGAAAACCATTTAACCTCCATTGCCATCAGAAGCCTGCCTGCAAGTACTGGTGTTTGAAATAAAATGAATGTGCTGGTATTTAAAGATGAAAAAGCCATCCCCAGCATATGAAGCAAAAGTTGTAAGAAACTGTTGAATACTCTGTTTCTGCAGCTTCCCCCTAGGTCAAGGGTGATGTTTTGCTCAGAGAAAACTGAAGTTTGGATTGTTCCAGTTCTGCATCATGTCCTGTTTCAGGCTGCCCTAAAACAAAACCAGACACAACCACCACCACAAAATGCCTGGCCTTCAATAGTCTTCTCAGTGTTCAGAGTAAAGGCTCTGGTTTTCCCTTGGGCTCGATTTTCATGATTGTGTCTCCTTTGTCAATGTGTTTTTCGTCTTCCTCACTTTCAAACTGCACTTCCTGTCCAGAAACACTAAACCAAAAGTTATATTTGACTTTTCACACAGAATCCCTCATGTTGCATCCAGGAAGCCGAGCCTGAAAGTGCAGCGTGGGATCACAGGGTCAAGATGTTTCCTGGATAGCAGCTCCATCACTGCTCCGTCTGAACTCACAACGTCCCCGCCATCCACACCCCTGTCCTCAACTCAGAGCACGTATAAGGATGAGCAGCCACCAGCAAACAAGGGGCTCATTTTATGTGTGCGTTGCTGCCTCTCGGTGTCAGGGGCACTGGATTTTGTTGACTCCCCCTCGTTCACTCATGCAGACCTGTGTAGGCGATCTTTCCCGGTCCAGTTACTGTCACTTGTCACCCGTCCACTTGTAGGTAAGGCTCCAGGAGAAATGTTTCCTTCCCTTCTTGAGGGTAGATTCAACTGAATGGTGGATGAAGGGATCGGCAGCTGGAGATCAACAGGGCAGATTTACTACTGATAAAAACTAGGATGGAGGATGTGGCATAGGTAGTCAATCGAAACTGACTTGCTAACACACTCTCCATCACTCCTTCACACGCATCCCTCCCCTACACCCAGATCCAGTGGAAAGTCCACTTAGGAAAAGCATGCATTTGCAAGCATACCCTCTAAGCCAAGATCGTACTTCACACTGGCCTGGGGCAGACAGGAAAGAAGAGAGGTTGGTACTTCAGGGCTTAGAGCCTTTTAATACATTAGATCCTCCCAGTGGAGAACATGGACCAATTGCTGTCTCATGAATCATGTAGCCTGCAGAGGAGTGAGTAAGGGATAGTAACAGACCAGGAGTACTGCTCAAGAGGACATCAACTCACAGGTAATAGGAGGAGTGGGTTAGAAATGTTCCTTCCTAATAAGTGGATGCATATTAGGGAGTGGGGTAGATGTGAGGTGGCTGTGAGGGTTCAGGACAAAGGAATGAAAAAAAGAAAATAAGGACTCAAACATTCCACCCTAGGAATCGCAAGCTTAGTGGACGGACAAGGCCAAGAAATGGCTGATGTCAGCTGAGTTATTTATTGCTTCAAGTCAATGACTGAGTGATGGCCTTTCATGTTACAGTTTTTCTGAGTAGATGCCTAAGCAGATCCTGAGTGGTGAAGTTGAAGCTTAGTGGGGATTTTTCGAAACATGGGAACTAGACAAGGAAACTCAGTTTCTAGTTCAAGACCTATGAGCAAAATTGGATAACTGACCCCCGATAACCTTTGCAGTAAATTGACATGCACAGGAAATGACACGGCTTGGAACAGCTTTTAAAGTTAACTTAAATGTTCAGGGTCTCACTCCAACTGAGGGTATAAATAATGGAACAGAGAGTAAAGTGCTTATATATAGTAATCATTATGGTTATATTTAGAATCAGACAGGCCAAATGTGTAAAATTCAATGTTTATTGATTGTTGTGATGAGAAAATACCTAAAATAACTCCATGCAAGCAGGAATAGTGTCTACATTTGCTTAAAATTACATTCCTAATATTTAGCAGAATGCCTGGTCCACCACAGCCGCCCCATAAACACTTGTTGGATGAAAGAATTAATGTCATGCTACTGGGTATTGATGAGGTATATATTGTTGTGTAGGACAGTAGAGATTGGTTTTAGTAAGAGATTTTCTGCTGTCTAGGACAAGGAAAATGTTAAATAAATCTGGTTTACCAGAAGCTATAACAAGATATACAATAAGAGCCAAGCAAGCTAGTCTGGGCTTGGATAAGCAGTCAGATCGCTGAGATTAGAAATAGAACAGAGAATAGGTTTCCAGGCCTGTTCATGTAAGTACCTGTGTTCTCTAACGCTGCTTAGCAGTGGGTGATGAGGTTCTTTACCCATAGAGTCAAGAAATCTCATCTGTTTCTCACTCAAAACCAAGCAGAGTGAGCCTCATGGATGGAAAACATCCAGAAACACAGATGAACTTCTGCTTCTGGCCAAAATGTAGTAACAAGGACTGGACTTATTCTTCCACTTGAAAACACTGAAACACTGAAGAAAACGTATATTTTCAAGACATTGGACATCAAGGAATAAAGGATAGCGGACACCGAGAGGGAAAAACAAACAAACGTGCCCCAATTTACTGCCTTCAGAGAATGTCCAAGCTGTAGCACAGGGAGGGGAAGCCAGGTGGGGCCCTATAATCTCCTTGAGTTGAGTAGATGGAACTGGGAGTCCAGGGAGGCCAAGGTGACTGAGTTTTCAGGGAAGAGTACTGAAGACCAAAAAACTGCACATGAAGAAAACTCTTGAAATCAGCAGGAAGTTTCCCACAAGTCTTCAACTGAGTATTAATCAGCATGTGCATACAAGGAAACCACCAGAAGGCAGGTGGATATTACCCAAAAGCATTAGAGGAAAGTATCTTCTAAGCTCACACAGGGCTAGGAAAGTTTCTGTTCCCACCATCCAGTGTGAAAAACCTGCCAGTTCATGGAGTATCAGATAGAGAATTCAGAAGAGTTTTGCCTGGTATACCATATGCACTCCATAAACACTTGTTGGGTGAAAGAATGAATGTCAAGTTAGTGGGTGTTGGTGGAGTGTATATTGTTGGGTAGGACAGTAGGGTAGTAGCAGGACAAAATTATCACTAGACTACCCAAAGCTCTAGTCCTACCTACCACATCTTAAAAGCAAAATCTGAAAGGCTAAAACTATTTCCAAGTAACTTAACTGCATGTCAAAACAGAGTTCAATAATATTTATAGGGATGTAAAAATATCCAGAACTCAAAAGGTAAAATTCATAGCCTGTCCTTCAGTTAAATATTACCAGGCATATTTTCTACTTCTTTATAGAAAGAAGTAGAAAAATATGAGGGGAGGGTAATTAATGGAAACCTACCCAAAAATGACACAAATGATAGAATTAGTAGACAAAAACATTAAAACAGCTATTATAACTATGTTTCATATGCTTGAGAACCTATAGGAAAGATTAAATATGATAAGCAGAGACATGGAAGACATAAAAAAGACCCAAATAAAACTTTCAGAAATAAATTATTCAATGTTTGAGATAAAAAATAATCCAGATGGGGTTAACAGAAGATTAGGTACTACAGAAGAAAAGGTTAGTGAACTTGAAGACCTAGCAATACGATTTATCTGAAATGAAAACAGAAAGAAGAAAGACTGGGGGAAAAAAATTAACAGAACATCAGTGAATTGTGGGACAACTTAAAGAAACCCAATGTATATGCCATTACAGTCCCCTAAATGCAGTAGGGGACAGAAAAAATATTTAATAAAATAATGGCCAAAATTTTTCTAAATTTGATGAAAACTATAAACACACAGATTTAAGTCCTATGAACTCCAAACACAAGAAACATGAAGTAAACTACACCAAGCCGTATCATAATAAAATTGCTTTAAATCATGGATAAATAAATAATATGAAAAGCCATCCAGGGGAAAAAGACATATTATGTACAAAGGAACAAAAATAAGAATGACAGCTGTCTTGTTTGAAACAAGGGAATGTAGAAGATAGGGGAGCAAACATCTGAAAAAAATTGCCATCTTAGAATTCTATATCCAAAAAACATATCTTATAAAAACAAAGGCAAAATAAAGACTCTTTCAGACATACAAAAGCTGAAAAAATTCATCACCAGCAAAACTGAACTACAAGAAGTGGTAAAGTATGTCATCTAGGCAGACAAAAAATGATACTAGATAGAAATCTGGATCCATGCAAAAGAAAGAAGAGCACTGGAAATGGTAGCTATATACATAAATTTAACATTTTTTCCTACCTATTTAATCTCTTTAAGAAATGATTGGAACTTTGGGAGGCCGAGGAGGGCGGATCATGAGGTCAGGAGATCAAGACCATCCTGGCTAACACGGTGAAACCCCGTCTCTACTAAAAATACAAAAAATAAGCCGGGCATGGTGGCAGCGCCTGTAGTCCCAGCTAATCAGGAGGCTGAGGCAGGAGAATGGTGGGAACCCGGGAGGCGGAGCTTGCAGTGAGCCGAGATCGTGCTGCTGCACTCCGGCGTGGGCGACAGAGCCAGACTCCGTCTCAAAAGAAGAAAAAATAAATAATGATAAAGATAATAATAATGATAATAATAATATTATATTGTGGACTTTTAAACATGTATAGAAATAAAATGTATGGGCCAGGTGCGGTGGCTCACGCCTGTAATCCCAGCACTTTGGGAGGCCGAGGCGGGCGGATCACAAGGTCAGGAGATCGAGACCATCCTGGCTAACATGGTTGAAACCCCATCTCTACTAAAAATACAAAAAGTTAGCCGGCCTGGGTGGCGTGCGCCTGTAGTCCCAGCTACTTGGGAGGCTGAGAGGCAGGAGAATGGCATGAACTCGGGAGGCAGAGCTTGCAGTGAGCCGAGATTGTGCCACCACACTCCAGCCTGGGCGACAGAGCAAGACTCTGACTCAAAAAATAAATAAATAAATAAACAAATAAATAAATGTATGACATCAAGAGCACAAAGGCTGGGAGAGGAGAAATAGAAGTATACTGTTGCACGTTTCTCATACTATTATTGAAGTGATACAGTATTACTTGAAGATAGACTGTGATAGGCTAAATCATAAAGCAACCAGTGTTAAAACACAATAGCTTTAACTAATAAACCAAGAAAGGAGATAAAATGGAATTACTTAAAAATGCTCAACTAATCCAAAAGAAGACAGAAAATGAGAGAGAACAAATAACAGATAATATAAAATGTGTAGCAAGATAATAGATTTAAATCCATTCATATCAATGATCACATTACATGTACGTGGTCTAAATAGGTCAATTAAAAGACAGAGATTTTCAGACTGGGTAAAAAAAATAAATAAGACCCAACTATATTATGCATTCCCCCCACCCCAAAACCCAGATATTTTGTAATTCTTTAATCCATAATGTACTGTTGGCACCTGGACAAGTGTCAGGCGCCAATTCTCTTGATATTTCATCCGGAACATTCTCCACCCAATGAACCTCTATTCCTGAAACATTTTATGCAACAATATTTGGCTTTAAGTTTCTCCTTCTGCAATGACTCCTTGCTACTGACCCATCCAACTCAGACTTCATTTTAAGTAACTGTAATTTTGCCCAATTTGTTTCTGTCTGAAAGTGTAAACCACCTTGGTTGATCTTCATACTTTGCAACACACGTGGACAGAGTGTGGGTGCCTCTTCCACATCATGTACCATTTAGAAAGACATAAAAAGTTTATGGATAAAACTATTTCTGCCTATTCTCTGCATTTGCCCTCTCTCATTCCCTGGGCTTTTTCTGTCCTGGAAATGATGCCCATAATGGCCCATTCTCAATTTGAAAATAGAATGAAGAGCCAGAAAGGGCAGGATTGGGAAGGACTGACTTCTCTCATTCCAATGTCACAATAAGGTAAGGCTCAGTTTGGGGAAGCTTTTATTTTAGCCCATAATCTGATTTGTCTCAATATTTCTATGAGCTGGAGAGAGAGCAAAAGGAAGAAAGAATTATATATGGCCGTGTAAGTGGAAGAGTATGCCCATAATTCGAAGCCTCCATGTTTGAGATGTTTCTGCAGACACAGAATGGGCTGCCGCCCTGCCTTGCACTTGTGTGGTAAAGCAGTTGTTCTCTGGCCACAGGTAGCCACTTAGTTATGGCTTTGATCTAACCTACCCCATGAGAATCAACCATTCAGCCAACCAGAGCAGGTTCTCTGCACTAAGCATATGAATCACACTAGAGGAACTGAGAGACAGGGAAGGCTTCAGGGAAGAGGTGGTGTTTGAACTAAGCCTTCAAGGTCCTTAGAGAAGAGTCATTTTATGTTTCTAGTCCTCAATTTTCTTGTCATTAAAATGAGGAAAGATTGCTCAGCCTACCCACAGACAGGAGGTGCTGTCCCTGGAGGAGCTTCCCTCCCCAATCCCACCATCATATTCAGGGGCTGGGCTTGCTTAAAGTCATCATCAACGACTCTAGTCAAGCACTTAGGGAAGAATCAGTTATACCAAGATAGTTATACTTTTAATGTCTGATCTGGGTATAAACACTTGGTATGACTCACCATCCTTCTTCTGATGAGTTGTGAAAGGTCACTTCCAGGCCACAACTCCATAGAGTATATTAATAAGGACTTCTGGCTTCAAAGACCAGTTATTAGATAGCAACTCCTAGTAGGTTACTTTCCCAACTATAAAATGTGGCTGATCATAATACCTAACTCAAAGTTAATGTAGGGGAAACGGTACAATGCCAAGAACCTAAGCATTTAACATGTGTTATTATTAGTCATCATTTAAAGACACAGTTATGCCAATTTTAAGTGGTCATGGAAAATCTTACTTTCTATCTCTTACTTGGGGATACGGTAAAACTTCAAGTCATGACCGTTAAAACACAAAAATATATCTACTAATGCATTGGAACACCACCTAAAAGTCTCCACTGAGGATTGCTGTGTTGAGGAAAATGCCCCTTGGTGAAGGTCTTTTACCGTTTCATTAGCTAAACTTCCTTAGAATGGCATCACGAACAAACCAGTATTGTGCAACTCTGCTCTGTCATAAGCAAGGTCAGAGCAGCCTTCCAGATCCAAAAGGCCTCATTCAATACTGAAACTTCCAGTTGTCCTGAAGGAGATGGGTTTCAGGGCCCCCAGCCTTTGTTAGTGAGATTGCTGGCTACAGCCAAGTGAAGAGGTCAAAAAATCCTCTTCTCAAAAAGCAACTATAAAACTGAACAAAATTGGCACAAGAAACAATTTCAGTACCCTGCAAATTGATCAAAGGAATCTAACAATCTAAGAAGCATTTGTGCACAAAAACCTACTAACAACAGTAGGAGTCTGTGGCATTCCTGCCTGGGGCTGCTTCCATTTCCCCTCCCTGGATAGGTGAAGAGAATGTTCTGCCAGGGCAGGTAGGCCATGAGGTCCAGCAGCTTCATTGCCACCATGAAAGGGGCTTGCTTTATTTGGAGCAGAGGAGGACACCCATATCCAAGATGGTCCGGAAATGACCATCTTGGCAGTGGGCAAGGGGTGGCCTTAGTAGCCTGAGGTTGCCTTTCTGATTGGGGCAAGCATATTTCTGGTTACCTGCGTGTTAGTGCAGAAGAGACTGAAGACTTCCCAAGGTAGCCACACACTCATGGTCAACCATGAGGCTATACACAAGACACAGAGGGAATGCAGGTGAAAAGTAAAAGCTTGAAAATGGCTTGAAAATGACCTGAATTTTTAATGTATCCCCTGCCCACTCACAGATACACCAGCAGAAACTTTATTAATTTGAGGTTCTTTTTTTTTTTTTTTGAGACGGAGTCTCGCTCTGTGGCCCAGGCTGGAGTGCAGTGGCCGGATCTCAGCTCACTGCAAGCTCTGCCTCCCAGGTTTACACCATTCTCCTGCCTCAGCCTCCTGAGTAGCTGGGACTACAGGCGCCCGCCACCTCGCCCGGCTAGTTTTTTGTATTTTTTAGTAGAGACGGGGTTTCACCATGTTAGCCAGGATAGTCTTGATCTCCTGACCTCGTGATCCGCCCGTCTCGGCCTAATTTGAGGTTCTTGAGTAAAGCCTGTGTCAAGTCTAAACCCTGTAATCAAAAGGCAGACATTATCATATTGGAATGAAAACTGTAAATCAAAAAGTGAGACAGATCTTAATTGATTTAGAAGTCAGTCTTGCCAAGGTTGAGGATGTGCCTGGGAAAAAGAAACACAAGTTATAGTAGGACCTATGGCTTGTGCTTCTTCCAAAGAGGGTTTTGAGGACTTCAACATTTAAAGGGGAAAGAGCAGGAAGGAGGGAAAGGAGGAAGGAAGAAACAAAAAAAAAAAACAAAGAAAGGGAGGTTCTTGTGAGGCTTTGATTAGCACTCACTGAATCCACATTTGACATGTGAAAAGAGAGGAGTGTGGGGAAAGTAATTTATGCATTAATGTACATTTTACATAAGATAAAGCAAGCATGTGAAATTTCAGCTATCTGAAAACAAAAGGAAGGCAGTTTTTGTGTGACTCAGTTCCCAAGCTTAACTTTCCCTTTGGCATAATGACTTTGGGGTCCCAAGATTTTATTTCCTTTTCACAAAACTAAGGTCCAGCCAGGTGTAGTGGTTCATACCTGTAATCCCAGGACTTTGGGAGGCTGAAGCAGGAGGATCACTTCTGTCCAGGATTTGAGATCAGCCTGGGCAACATGGCAAGACTTCATATCTACAAAAAAATTTTTAAGGATTAGCTGGGCATGGTGGTGGGTGCCTATGGTACCAGCTGCTCAGGAGGCTGAGGCAGAAGGATCACTTGAGTGTGGGAGGGCAAGGCTGCAGTGAGCCATGTTCAGGCCATTGCACTCCAGCCTGGGTGATAGAGTGAGACCGTATCTCAAAAAAACAAACAACAACAACAAAATGACTGAGATCCAACTACATCTTGTCTACAAGAGATAGAAGACATAGACTTGAATATGCAAAGAGGCTAGAAGGAAAATAATGGAAAAGGACATATGAAATAGTATCTATAAGACAGCTCAAGTGGCTTTATTAACATCAGACAAAATAGACTTGACTACAAGAC
>NC_045448.1:102941073-103057245 GCF_002776525.5 Piliocolobus tephrosceles
GCTCACTGCAAGCTCCGCCTCCCGGGTTTACGCCATTCTCCAGCCTCAGCCTCCCGAGTAGCTGGGACTACAGGCGCCAGCCACCTCGCCCGGCTAGTTTTTTTTGTATTTTTTAGTAGAGACGAGGTTTCACAGTGTTAGCCAGGATGGTCTCGATCTCCTGACCTCGTGATCCACCCGTCTCGGCCTCCCAAAGTGCTGGGATTACAAGCTTGAGCCACCACGCCCGGCCTCATTACCACCTCTTAATAATTGATTTAAAAAACTAGATATACAATCAAAAAGGATATAGAAGAATTAAACAACACTGCTAACCAATTCAGTCTAACTGACATATACTCATCACTCTGACTACAGAATATACATTTTTTTTCAAGAGTATATGAAACCTTCTCTTAGACCATATGTTAGGCCACAAACAAGTCTCAGTATATTTAAATAGATTAATTATATAAAGTAGGCTCTCTGGCTATTATGGAATTAATTTAGAAACCAGTGAAAGAAGTATCTGGGAAATCCCATGATACTTGAAAATTAAACAACACATTTTCATATAACTCATGGGTCAAAGAAGATATCACTAGGGAAATTAGAAAATACATTAAGCTAAATGTAAATGAAAACACAACATATAAAAATGTATACGATTCAGCTAAAGGAGTGCTTAAATGCCTGTAACAGAAAAGACCTCAAATCAATAACCCAATATTATACATTAAGAAGATAGAAAAAGAAGACGAATCTAAGTCCAAAGCAAATAGACGAAAGGAAGGAATAAAGATTACAAGAGAAATCAATGAAACAGAAAACAGAAAAACAAGAGAAAAATCAATGAAACCAAAATTAGTCTTTGAATAGAACAATGAAATTAAGAAATGCTTAACTAGACTGGTAAAGAAAAAAGAAAGAAGCCACAAATTTCCAAAATCAAGAATGAGAGAGAGGACATCATTATTGATCCTAAGAAATGAAAAACATTATAAGGACTATTATGAACAACTTTATGCCAACTAAATAGACCAAAAAATGGACAAATATTTAGAAAGACAAAAAATATCAAAACTTACTCAAGAAGAAATAGAAAATCTCAATGGAGCTCTAAGAAGTAGAGAAGTTGAATTAGCTTACAACTTTCCACAAAGAAACTTAAGAACTTGATGGCTTCACTGGTGAATTCTATGTAATAATCAAAGAAGATGTATATCAACCCTTCACAAACTCTTTCAAAAAATAGCTACACTTCCCAATTTATTTGAAGGCCAATTTATTTGATATCAGTGTTACCCTGATATCAAAGCCAGACAAATGCATTTTAAGAAAAAACTATAAACCAGTTTCTCTAATGTTCATAGATGCATTATTCTTTAATAAGATATTATAACAGCAAACTGAATCCAGTAATATAAAAAGGATGATATGCTATGACAAAGTGAGATTTATCCCAGGAATGCAAGGTAGATTTAACATTTGAAAATCAATCATATGATATAGCATAATAGAATAAATAATAAAATTCACATGATTATCTCAATAAATGCAGAAAAACACTTGACAAAAAAAACCTCACACCCTTTTATGATAAAAACTCTCAATAAATTAGGAACAGAAGGCAACTTCCACAACTGGATAGAGAGCATCTGTGAAAAACCCATAGCTAACATTATACTGACTAGTGGAAAAATTAATCCTTCCCCCCTAAAATCAAGAACAAGGTAGAAATGTCCATTCTTGTCCCTTTTTTATTTGTTAATTAATTAATTAATTAATATCTATTTATTTTATTTTATTTTTGAGATGGATTTTCACTCTTGTTGCCCAGACTGGAGTGCAATCGCGTGATCTCAGCTCACCACAACCTCCACCTCCCAGGTTCAAGTGATTCTCCTGCCTCAGCCGCCTGAGTAGCTGGGATTACAGTCCTGAGCTACCGCACCCAGCTCTTGTCACTTTTTAAAACATTGTACTGGAGGTTTTAGCCAGGAAAATAGTCAAAAACAAAACCATAACAACAACAATAAAAACAAAATGATAATAACAAAGTCATTCAGATTAGAAAGGAATAAATAAAACTGGATTTATTTTCAGAAGAGATGATTTCTGAGAATCATGTATGTAGAAAATGCCAAAGAATCCTCCTAAAACTAATAAGAACAAATAAACGACTTGAGTTTAGCAGGGTTGTCTGACACTAGATCAGTATAAAAGAAATAAATTATAATTTTGTATGCTAGCAATGAAAAATCAAAAATAAAACTAAGAAAATAATTCTGTCCATAGTAGCCTCACAGAAAATAAAATAGGAACAAATTAGTAAAGAAAATACAAGACTCATACATGGAAAACTACAAAACATTCTTGAGAAAAATTAAAGACAAGCTAAAAAAATGGAGAGCTACCCCAAGTGCACATGGATTTCAATATTATCATGATGACAATTCTCCCCCAAATTGATTTATTAATCTAACACAATCCCTATCAAACACCTAGGAAGCTTTTTCAGTGAGAATTGATAACCTAATTTAAAAACATCTATAAAAACAAGTAAAGGACCTAGAGTAGCCAAAATGATTTTTTAAAAGAGAAAAAATTAGGGACTGACATTACTCAATTTAAAACTTACTCTGAAACTACACCTTTTAAGACTGTATGGTACTAGCACAAGGATAGATATATAGATCAATGGAGTGGAATTATGAGTCTAGAAACAAACCCTCACATTTACAACCAACTGATTTTCTAAAAAGGCTCCAGAAAACTCAATTCAATGATGAAAGGGTAATCTTTTCAACAAACATTGCTGGGACAATTGAATGTCCACATGCCAAAAAAAAAAAAAAAGAGAGAGAGAGAAAGAACTTTGGCTCTCATTTCACAGCATAAACAGGAAAATTAATCCCCGATGGATCATAGACATAAATGTAAGAGATAAAATTATTCAACGTGTAGAAGAAAACATAGAAGACAATTTTTTCTGACCTTAGATTAGGCTATATATTTTTATAAGTGACACCGAAAGTAAGATCCATACAAGAAAAAAAATTGATAAATTGGACCCCATCAAAATTGAAAACATTCATGCTTTGAAAAATACCACTAAGAAAATAAAAAGATAGGGTGCAGCACACCAACATGGCACAAGTATACATATGTAACAAACCTGCACATTATGCACATGTACCCTAGAACTTAAAGTATAATAATAAAATAAAATAAAATAAAAAATAAAAAAAAGAAAATAAAAAGATAAACCAAAGACTCAGAGAAAATGCTTGCAAATCTGATAAAGGACTTATATACAAATTATATAAAGAGTTCTCCAAACATATATTGATAAGAAAACAAATAACTGAATATAAAAATGGTCAAAAGAATTGAATAGACATTTCACCAAAAAATTACACAAACGGCTAAAAAGCTCTTTAAAAGATGTTCAACAACATTAGTTACTAGGGAAATGTAAATTAAAACAATGGTGAGATACAATTACACGCTCACTGGGATGGCTATTATCAAAACAAAACAAAATAGACAATATCAAGTGTGACAAGCATGTGGAGACATTTTAACCATCACATGTTGCTGGTGAAGATTTAAAAGAGTGTAGCCACTGTAGCCAAGTCTGGCATTTTCTTAGAAAGTTAAACTTAACCACTCGATTCAGCAATTCCACTCCTACTAGTCTACCTAAGATAAATGAAAGCACATGTCCACACATAGACATGTATGCAAAAACTCAAGAGCAGTGTCATTCATAACAGCTCAGAACTAGAAACAACCCAAGTGTCTATTAATTGGTAAATGAATAAACAAAGTATGTCTTATGCAGACAATGAAATACTCTTGTGAAAGTCTTGTTGTCATACTCAACTAAAACAAAGTTGAGAAGCCAGGAGGAAAAAGCCCTGGGGACACATACTGTCTCTCCAAAACTGTAATTCTCTGCAAGCCCAGTTGCTAAAACTGCCTGCTGTAAACCTAAACTGGTTTTATCTACAGCTGCTGAAATAACTTGCTGCAATTCTAAGACTGGTTTTACCCACCACCATCACTTAACAGTCAGAGCTTGCCAGCTCCCTGAAACCTTAGAAGAGCCAATCAACTTTCTCAAAGAGCAACACGTAACATATCTCTTTTTAAAAAAACACAACCTGTAAACTTCTTCTTGTTCTTTGGACACACCAAAGACAACCCAGTCTGTGTGTATGTCCCAAATTGCAATTCTTTCTTCCCAAAGAAAATGCTACATTTAGAAATTCGAGGGCCGGGCGCGGTGGCTCATGCCTGTAATCCCAGCACTTTGGGAGGCTGAGGCGGGTGGATCACGAGGTCAGGAGATCGAGACCATCCTGGCTAACATGGTGAAACCCCGCCTCTACCAAAAATACAAAAAATTAGCTGGGTGTGGTGGTGTGCGCCTGTAGTCCCAGCTACTTGGGAGGCTGAGGCAGGAGAATGGCGTGAACCCGGGAGGCAGAGCTTGCAGTGAGCCAAGATTGCGCCACTGTACTCCAGCCTGGGCGACAGAGCAAGACTCCATCTCAAAAAAAAAAAAAAAAGAAAAGAAAAGAAAACAAAAGAAATTCGTCTCTATATATTTCATTTGACTGATACTTTTCAGCAACAAAAAGGGAAAAAAAATACTGATACATAGATGAACCTCAAAAATAGTCTGCTAAAACAGAGTGAAGGAAGCCAGACACAAAGGCTACATATTGCATGATTCCATCTATATTAAATATCCAGAAAGGGTAAATTGACAGAGACAGAGAGCAGATTAGCATTTGCCAAGGGGTGGGGAGAAGTGACTACAAACCAGTCTGAGGGAACTTTTTGGGTTAATGGGAATGATCTAAAACTGGATCATGGTGGTAGCTGCACAACTTCGTAAATTTGTGAAAAATAATTGAATTGAACACTTAAAATGAGTGAATTTAAAAGTCCATAGATTATGCCTTAATAAAGCTGTTTAAGGAGTCTCCCTGAGCCTATTCTGGCTCGGGAGGCTGCCCGGTAAACAAACAAACAAATAAATACATGTATTAATAAAGCTGTTTGAAAACTTGAAAACAGAAACTACAGAAACCAAAAAATCCAACTGCAGCCCGTTTGGTTCTGCTTTGCTATGAATCATCTCTACTGCTGAAGTTAAGTTAGAATTTGGAATGATTCGGTCAGTTTAATGGATAGATCTCCAAGAAGCTTGATTTTATGTACCCAATGACATTTAAATAAACAAGCATTCAGTAAATATTGTTGTCTATTTACAGAAATGTACTGCTTTCTTTTTTTTTTTGAGACGGAGTCTTGCTCTGTTGCCAGGTTAGAGGGCAGTGGTGAGATCTCGGCTCACTGCAACCTCTGCCTCCCGGGTTCAAGCGATCTCCTGCCTCAGCCTCCCGAGTGGCTGGGACTACAGGCGCCCGCCACATGCCCGGCTAATTTTTTGTATTCTTAGTAGAGACAGGGTTTCACTGTGTTAGCCAGGGTGGCCTCGATCTCCTGACCTCGTGATCTGCCCGCCTCGGCCTCCCAAAGTGATGGGATTACAGGCGTGAGTCACCGCACCTGGCCAGAAATGTACTGTTTTCTATGCTTTCTTTAGTGCAAGCTGCTTCACTTTTCAGGGGGTATTACTACCCGATATAAACAATAATTAAGAGCTCAGCTCCTGCACCAGAAGCCAGCAGAAGGGCAAAGAAAGTCAAACGGATGTCTTCAAAATGAGTTTGGTTTTTTGAGCAAGTCATCTAATTATCACTAATGCACACATGTGCCATCGGTTGGAAAATACCCCCTTTCAGGAATAGCAATAACAATAATCAGCTGGCGGGGGGCAGGAGCAGAAACAACTGAATTTTATATACTGGCAGTTGAAAGGTGTAAATAGAAAGTCAATGCATGATTGAATCAACTTTGGTCATTGTGACCAAGTGGGGAGGTTGTTGGGTCAGAACTGTTTAAGGAAGAAAATGGGTTGGAGGGGGACAGATTTGCCCTACCAGATATCACACTTAGTTTGGAACACTAGTAAATTTAAAAGTGGTATTGGCATTGTGATATATGAATAGACCAATGAAACCAGAGAGCCCGAAACAGAGTCATATAATATTCTGTAATGTTATAATCTTTAAAATGATACATTATACTACATTGAAATGAAACATTTCTATTCAATGACAACAAAAAAGAAACTAAGTTGGAAAACAGTGATAGCCTTGGGGGAGGGATGCGGATCAGCAATTTTCTGTGAATAGCCAGATGATAAATATTTTAGGCTTTGCAGGCCACATGCATCTCTGTTGCCACTGCTGCTGCTACTGCTTTCTTCCTCCTTTGCAATATTTAAAAATGTAAAAGCATTAGATTACATTAAAATTAGTTTGGGGTGTACAAAAATAGGCCATCAACAAGGACCATAGTTTGCTAACCCCTGATCCACGGTATTCGAGAAGATAATTTCAACCACTATAAACAACAAAAGTTTAGTAATTAGAACATAAAATGACTTATGAGCAAATCAGTAAGAATAGAGACAATCCAACAGGAAGATAAGCAAATGATATGAACAGGAAATTGAATAGCTAACAAACACATATGAAAACAAACGCATATGGAAAGAGGAAAATATAAATTAAACATCAATGAAATAACATTGCACATCCTTCCTTTTTTTAAAAAAAATAGTTAAGGTATAAAGTGTTTCAGAGGAGGCAGATTAACTTCAATTCTTATACAGCTGGTGGGAGTGTAAATTGGTTTAAACACTTTGGAAAGCAATTTTGCGTTATATAGTAAATTTGAAGATACACATACCCTGTTACCCAACAATTCCTCTAATAGGTGCTAAGGAAAAAATGGGAAACCACTTAATGTCCATTAGTGGAGCAATGGATAGTCAATTGTGGCATTTATAAAGGGAATACACATATATACTGTAAATACAAATAAATAGCAGTTAAATGAATGATAAATAATATATACTTACATAGATAAATCCTATAAAAGTTTGTTGCCTCAAAAATTACATTGTAAGTTAAAAACTGAGAATAGATAAGATGCTGTGAAGAAGTTAGTGACTCTTGTTTCTCCAGACATCAAAACTTGTTATAAAGCTATGGTGATTAAGGCAGTATGGAACTCTCAGGGATAGACAGACAAACTGATGGAACAAAAGGAACCTACAAATAAAACCATGCATATATGGAAAAGAATGGCACTATAGATCGATGAAAAAGATAGACTTCCCAATAAATGACACTGGAACAATTGGCTATCCGTAAGGTGAAAGAACAGAACTGAATCACTGCCTTACTCCATATACAACCTTCAATTTCAGGTAGATTAAATACTTAAATAACAAAGCTGACCTTTAGAACTCCTACAGAAAAATATAAGAGAATATATTTACAATGCCAGCATAAAGAAAGTTTTCTTGGCTGGGTACTGTGGCTCACTCCTGTAATCTCAACACTTTGGGAGGCCAAGCCAGGGAGATTGCTTAAGGCTAGGAGTTCAAGACAAGCCTGGGCTACATAGCAAAAAAAATTTATCTCTGCAAAAAAATTTAAAATTTGGTTGGGCATAGTGGTGCATGCCTGTAGTCCCAGCTGCTCAGGAGGCTGAGGCAGGCGGGTCACATGAGCCCAGGAGTTGGAGCCTACAGTGAGCCGTGGTTGTGCCACTGGACTCCAACCTGGGTGACAGAGTAAGACAGACAGAAAGAAAGAAAGGGAGAGAGAAAGAAAGAAGGAAAGAAAGAAGGAAGGGAGGGAGGGAGGGATGGAGGGAGGGAGGGAGGGAGGGATGAAAGAAATTTTCTTAACCCCCAAAGTGGTAACCAGAAAAGCAAATGACTGATAAATTTGACAACATTAAAATTAAGACTGTTTCTTCCTCAAAAGATACCATAAAAAATGAAAAGGCAAGCCACAAACTAAAAGTCAATATTTTCAACATATGTAACCAACCAAGGGTTAGTATCCAGAATATACAAAGAGTTCTTACAAATCAATAAGAAAAAAGACAAACCAAATAGAAAAATAAACAGATGACCAGAACAATCCCTTCACAGAAAAGGAGCTGAAAGTGGCCAATTCTTATATGAAAAGATGATCAATATCATTAATAATCAGGGAAAGACAATTTAGACCATCGCAAGACATCATTTTGTCCCCAGGAGCTTGGCAGGTGTAGGAGGGACTGTGAAACACCTAGGATACTTATACGCTTCTGGTAGAGGTAGAAACTGGTCAAGACTCTGGTGAGGGTAGAAACTTGTAGAACCACTTTGAGAAGTGATTGTAATAATGCAAGGACCCAGAGATCCCACTCAGGTATTTTTACCACAGACAAATTATTTCATATATATATATCATATATATGATATGAATATGATATATATACACACACACCAGAAAAAAATGTATAATAATGTTCATAGCAGCTATGTTTGTAGTAGCAAAAACTTGAAACAACTCAAATGTCCCATGGCAATACAAGATGCAGTGTGTTTATCCAATAGAATAGTAAACAGCAGTGAAAAAAAAATGAACCTTAGTTACAGTCATCAACACGAAATGAACCTCTTAAATACATGAAGTCAAGAGAGCATAGCTCCAGAAGAGTACCAACAGCACAGTGCTCTCTTCTGTTCACGGTTTAAACTCACTCAGAACTAGGCACTGTCATTCAGAATTACATATATTATGATAAACTACAAAGCATTATAAAGAATGGCCAGGCACCGTGGCTCACACCTGTAATCCCAGCACTCTGGGAGGCCGAGGCTGAGGCAGATGGATCGCTTGAGCCCAGGAATTCCAGACCAGCCTGGGAAACGTCGTGAAACCCTGTGTCTACAAAAAATACCAAAATTAGCTGGGTATTCTGGCATACTCCTGTAGTCCCAGCTGCTGGGGAGGCTGAGGTGGGAGGACTGCTTGAGCCTGGAAGGTTGAGGGTGCAGTAGGCAGAGCTTGTGCCACTGCACTCCAGCCCGGGTGACAGAGTGAGATCCTGTCTCAAAAATAAATAAATACAAAGAAATAAAAAGAATAAGCACTCTACTCATGGAGGCAGTTACCTTCTATGTGGGGTCCGGGGGATGCAATTCAGAAGAGGGCACAGAGACTTCAAAAGCGTTGGCGACAGTCTACTTCTGCTGTGCAATGGATGCACAGGCATTGGCTGTATTATGGTGATGACAATGTGTACATCACATGTAATATTTTTATCAAAAATTTCATGTTTAAAATAAAATTATATGGCAGAAAGAAAAATACAGCAAGATATTATTTAATGTAAATCTATAAAGCACAGAAAACAAACGTGTATTTTGTTCCTGGACACATACACATATAGAAAAAGTAGAACAGCCACATAAGGATACACACGAATATAATCATTTTTGGGCATTTTTGGAGAAGAATGCCATTGGTACGTGTGTGACAAGGAGATTCCAACTGTGGAATTTTAAAACATTAAAAAACTCAAGGTAAGATAGCAAAGTATTGATACTTCTTAACTCTTGAGTGTTGGGTGCATAGGTGTTAGGAATAGGGTCTCCAGACTTAGGATGTACGTGCATACACACACACACATACACGCACACACACACGGACACACACATACACACACTCTCTCTCTCTCTCTCGCTATACGACACCGAGTTAAATTGAATTTCAGATAAAAAACCAACAACTTCTTAGTATAAATAATTTTTAATAAAAGTGTGCCCCATTGGGACAGCCTGTGATTTATCTGACACCCCTATTTATATTGATCTCTACATCAGAATTATAGGGAAAATACGTTTGTCCTGTTTATGTACATCATGAAAAAATTAACCAGCAGTTATGTGTTTAGTGTGTACAAAATGAGGGGAGGGGACCACAGAGTGTCCCGCCCCTCTGCCATGGAATCAGTGCACCAGACTCATCCCACCGGCTGCCCAGACCTTCAAGGATTTCTGACCAGATCCGTTTGCTCAGATTATTTAACTCCAAAACCCAATATACCGATCATTTAAACACGGTAGTTACCATTTGCTATGTGCTGAACACTTGACATGCATTATCTCATTAAACAATTCCACAGCAGCTCCGTCCTGGTACTATTTTTCCTAGTTTTCTCATAACTGCTGGTACTTCCCCAAGGCCCAGAAATTTGCCTGTGTCACACAGTGAGTCAGGGGTTCCAAAGCCACTGTTCTTGACACCTGCCCTCCTACCCTCCAACACGTACACAGCAATCTTTCCCAATCCTTCACGGTCCCTCCCCACCTGGGCTTCCCTATCCCTTTCACGTTTGGTTCCTCTTGCAGCAAGAGGCATTTATTAACCTTATGCTTTTATCTTTCTAGATACAGATGACCCTCCTACTTAGACTGCACACTCCTTTCCATATCACTGCCCAGCCCAGCTCCAAATTTCTGCCAAACTAGTGCCTCGTGGGGAGAAGGCCCTCAGGACGTATTTGCCAGTTGGCGGGTCAGCATTTTCTCTAAGGGCATTATGGAAAGCAGCAGTGGACTTGGCCACTTCCAGCAGTTCTACTTTAAACACAAAGTTCCTTGGCTTCCAATTTCTACATTAAAGTGCTCCAGTTCCTCTGGTCAGCAGAGAACATCCTTGGGGTCTCGCAGCCCCTGCACAGACATCATCCGGGCAGCCCAGAGACAATTCTTGTGAGCTTCTGTGAGCCAAGTCCATGCCTACTGCTTCGTTTTAAAATGCCCCAAATACAAACCCCTTTTGTCATTTAGAAGAGCATGGAAAAGCCTCTTCTGCCCCCACGGAATAACAAAGGACCAGTTGGCTTCCTTTCAAATATGCTAATTGCCCAGCTTCCAAGTTTCAGCTCAAGGCCCATTTTTATGCCTGACTTAAAAATAAAGCCCTGACAATACAGTCTTGAATGGAAATGCTGACCACACTGGCTGATGAGAACAAGCAGCTATTCCAGGAAACAAAACAAAAGAGGCAGGCAGCGCGCGCATACTCCGGCCGGCCTTTGTGGGACTGTTTGTTTCCAGGCGGCCGGCCGGCCCTACAGCTGGCTCCAGGCTCCAGAGCCCAGACCCAAGCCTGACTTCTTCACTAGAAGTTTGAGGAAATGTGATCCTATCTTTCGGTTCTCTCTGGATAAAAGTGGAACTAGCTTTGCTTTGTTTCTGTTTTTGTTTTTGTTTTTTCCAGTTATGTCGTAGAGAAAGTTTGGACGCCCACTCTTAGAAGGCAACTCCTTCTGAAACTCCAGACAATGGATGTGCACACACGGACTTGGGGACAGGCTGTGTGCAGCAATTTGGAGTCTAGGCAGCATTTAAAACTATAGCCACGGCCGGGTCAGTGGCTCACGCCTGTAATCCTAGCACTTTGGGAGGATTGAGGCAGGCAGATCAGAAATCAGCCTGGCCAACATGGCAAAACCCCATCTCTACTAAAAACATAAAAATTAGCTGAGTGTGGTGGCGGGCACCTGTAATCCCAGCTACTTGGGAGGCTGAGGCATGAGAATCTTTTGAACCTGGGAGGTGGAGGTTGCAGTGAGCTGAGATTGCTGCCACTGCACCTCAGCACAGAGTGGGACTCGTCTCCAAACAAACAAACAAAAAAACTATAGCCATAAATAAATAGGCCTTCCAGACCACCTGAAACAAGTCTCAACCAAAATAACTAGAAGAATCTTACTAAGATCACTTTTCTGGGGTGATGCAGAGAGCTGACATTATAACCCAAATGATTTGGAACCCAACCCAAAGTTTAACAGCTCTGTCTGGATAACAGTCTCATGTTTTATGTCAATGGAGGAATCACCTCCAATTCTAACCAAAACAAGTGAGAAGCTGATCTGTGTTATGTATCATCTCCTTTCATTTAAATTCCTCAGTGGGGCTGATATTATTGTTCCCATTTCACAGACGAGGATTCTGAGCCCCAGAGAAGTTACGTTAGTTAAATAAGTGACCCCAGATCGTGCTGAGATGAAATTCAAAACCAAGAGTGAGATGCCACACTGCCCCACCCTTGCTACTCAAAGAGTGGTCCGGGACCCCTAGCAGCTGCAGCATCACCTGGGCAATTGTAAGAAAGGCAGAGCCCCAGGCCCCACCCCAGACTCCCGAATCAGAATCTGCATTTTGACAAGACCCCGGACTGCACACGCACATGAAGGTTTGTGAAGCACTGACCCACACCGCAGGCCTTCTCAGATGATCCTGCTGCCAAACCGACCCAGACCTAGAACCGTGAGGATCTTAGAAACTGGACGTGACGTGAAGCCTGGCGTCTAAGGAGAGTAGGGTGCCAGGTGGAAGGAAATGCAGGTTTCAAGCATAGCACTTATATATGTCTCAGAGAACTACCTTGGATGCCAGTGTAGAAAGGAACAAAGTCTCTGGATTTAGATATTTTATATTCAATCCTGGTTCTGCCATTTACAGGCTACAAAACCTTGGGAGAGTTGTTCAATTCTCTGACCCTCAGTTTGTTTCCAAATTAAGAATAATGCTACATCCAAGGTTGTTCTGATGTTGAGACAATATACACACAAACATACTCAGTAGGCCCTCTCTTTTTTTTTTTTTTTTTTTTTTTTTGAGATGGAGTCTCACTTTGTCACCCAGGCTGGCGTGCAGTGGCATGATCTCGGCTCACTGCAACCTCTGCCTCCTGGGTTGAAGCTGTTCTCCCACCTCAGCCTCTGAGTAGCTGGGATTACAGGCGTGAGCCACCACGCCCAATTAACTTTTTGTGTTTTTAGTAGAGATGGGGTTTCACCATGTTGGCCAGGCTGGTCTCGAACTCCTGACCTCAAGTGATCCGCCTCGGCCTCCGAAAGTGCTGGGGTTACAGGCGTGAGCCACCATGCCTGGCCAGGCCCTATCTATGGGTTCCATGTGCCTGGATTCAACCAACCATGGAGCAAAAATGTTTGAAAAAAAAAGTCTGTACTGAACATATACAGATATTTTTCTTGTCTTTATTCCCTAAACAATAGAGTATAACAACTATTTACATTGTATGAGGTATCATAAATAATCTAGAGATGATTTAAAGTGTTTAAGGTATATGGGAGGACGTGCATTGCTTATATGCAAATGCTCTACCATTTTACATCAGGGACTTCATCCTGCGGGATCTAGGCATGGGAGGTGGTTTCTGGAACCAATCCCCCACGAGTCTAAGTGACACTGTATATGCATATACGCACACACGTATATGAACACACTGCCTGGATACATATTATATTCATATATAGACACATATGTAATGTGGATATATGTATATTATACATATGTGTACATATGTCTATTATACACATGCATGCATATGTGTATTTACACATGTATATGTGTATTTACATGTATATACACACTTGTATATGCATACATATATACACACATATATACCCATACATATATACTTACCTATATATGTATGTATATACATTTATACATATATACACATACATATATACCCATCTATAATCTGATGTAGGGGTCAGGGCCTGGTCTAGGGCAGGGACTGTGAGGTGGGGATGGGGTGGTGAGAAACTAACTATATGTATGGGCATATATGTATGTGTATATATGTATGTATATGTATATGAGTACATATGTATGTGTATATATAAGTATACATATACACGTGTGTGTATATGCATGTATGTTGTCCCTTGGAATCTGTGGGGGATTGGTTCCAGAAGCCCCCCACATGCCAAAATCCCACAAATGATGAAGTTCTTGATATAAAATGGTATAGTATTTGCATATAACCTATACACATCCTCCCATACACCTTAAATACTTAAATACTCCTGTATACCTTAAATACACACACGTGTGTGTATATGTGTATACTATATGTGTATATGTATATAAAAATATATCCAGACACAGTGTGTATATATACATATATATGTACATAGTGTGTACATATACACACACATAGACGTGTGAATGGAATGTCACAAGATATCAATACATGGATATTAACTATTAATATATGTATTAAATGTTATGTCAACCAGCATCTGAGGGTACATTAAAAAAGGGTTTTCTTGTAAACAACAGAAACCACTCTGGCCAGTTCATGGGGTTCATTACTATTAGATGGTTTACAAAATCCCTCGAAGAGCTGGAGAAGCTGACTATAGGGAGGCAGTTCCAGGAACAATTCCCAGCCTCAGCAGCACGGGCCGAAGTGCAACCCTGCAGAAAGCCATCCAACAGTAAGGGGCCACCACCACACTCACACTGCCTCCTTGGCCCTCCAAGCAGGCCGAATGACTGACTGTCTTGCACTGTCCCACCCCTCTTGGCTCAGGTCCCGGTAGAAGAAACCTCACCCTTGCCTCTCTCATTGGTGGAATCTGAGCCCATCAGAGCCCTGGTTGCAAGGAAACCTGGGAAATGGAGTTTTTAGCTTTTTGTCAGCTATAAAACAAGGAGGCACTCCAGAAGGCACTGGAATGGGTGACAGGGGACAGTCTAGTATCCACCACAGGGAGCTGCAGACTTTGCTATGCCCTAAATAGAGCAATCTGATTTAGGGGTCAGGGCCTGGTCTGGGGTAGGGACTGTGAGGTGGGGATGGGGTGGGGTGGGTGGTTGTGGATAAGGACAGACCAGCAGGTGTCAAGAACTGGAAAGCAGAATGTTGCTGGGAGCTGCAGATAGTTAAGCGTGTTCATGCCGGGGACCGTATCAGACTGACACAGCTGGAATTCAGGGACCGTTGCTGGTCAGGCCTTCTGGGGTTACATTAACCTGGCTTTCTCTCCGTGCCCACGTCTGCTCACTTGGAACCCAAGCTGCGTCTGGCTATCCCCAGTCCCCACTGCAGTGCCCAGTCTAGCCTGGCCTCTCTTGGCCATGCTCCCTGCTCAAAACTGTAAAAGGCTGGGAGTGGGAGGGAGACTAGGGGCTTAATGAATCACAGCTGACCCTTAAACACCACAGGTTTGAACTGCACGAGTCTACTTATGCTCAGATTTTCTTCCACCTCTGCCACCCCTGAGAAAGCAAGACCAATCCCTCCTCTTCCTCAGCCTACTCAACGTGAAGAAAATGAGGATGAAGACCTTTATGATGATCCGCTTCCACTTAATGGACACTTAATATATTTTCTCTTCCTTAGGATTTTCTTAGTAACACTTTCTTTTCTCTAGCTGACTTTATTGTAAGAATACTGTGTGTGTGTGTGTACCATACAAAATATGTGCTAACCAGTCAACTGTTTATGTTATCACTAAGGCTTCCAGTCAACAGTAGGCTACTAGTAGTTATGTTTTTGGAGAGCCAAAAGTTATACAGAGATTTCTGACTGTGCAAGGGGTAGGGGAGGTTCAGTGCCCCTAGTGGGTGCACTTTCTGTTGCATCCAGGATGGGAACAAAATCTTTAACTTGGCCTCTGAGACCCGGGGTAATCTAGTTCCTCCCCAGCTAGCTTTTGTTCCTGCCATTCTAGCCTCTTGGGCCTTCTTTCACTCCTTGCCCCTAGGCCTTTGCCCTTGCTGCTTCCTCTGCTCCCCAGTATCCTTCTTTATTCTCCTCTGTATTCAGACAACCCCTCTTTATCCTTCAGATCTCCATTAAATCACTTATTTAAAAAATTGTCTCTGATTCCTCACTCCCACACCACATTCCCATTTAGATAGGACCCCGTTATGTTTGCTATGGTTTGAGAGCCCCCAGCAAAACTCATACTGAAATGTAATTGCCAATGTCATAATGTTGGGAGATGGTGCCTTTAAGAGGTGACTAAGTCATTCAGATGAATTGACGTCTTTCTCAAGAGACTAGTTGAGTTCTCTCAGGAATAGATTAGTTCTCGCAAGAATAGGTTGTTACAAAGACAGGTTGCTTCTCTTGCTTTGTCTCTCTGCACATGCCTGCTTTCTCTCTGCTTCTTTGCCATGCTGTGATACAACACAAGCCTCACTAGAGCGGATGCCAGCGCCAAGCTCTTTGGCTTTCCAGCCACTGTAACTGTGAACCAAATCAATCTCTCTTCTTTATAAATTACTCAGCCTCAGGTAGTCTGTTATAGCAATACTAAACAGACTTAAGACAATGTCCATATTCTGTTATAGCAACACTAAACGAACGAAGACAATTTGAGTCACATAGCAGTCACATTCTCCTTTGCAGCACTTGTATGACAGCATTAATTGTGCAATTGTTGGTGCCTTCTCCATTAGATTACGCATGATGAAGGTAGAGATAATGTCTGTCTTGTTCCATGATGTAACCTCAGAAACTACCACAGGGTCCAGAACATAGTATGTGGTCAATAAATATTTTAAATATGTGATCATGAAAGCTATTCTTGAATTTGGGGACATCTTTTGGAGTACTTTTTAAAATTTTATTTTGGGGTGTCTGCAATCTTCTAGGAGAAAGGAAACAAATCTTATAGTCTGTGTCACCCTTTTAAAATTGCAATGTTTGTCTATCCTCAAATAGACATTAGCATGTTGTAGTAATTAGTGCTGTCTTGTATTTTGCTATTTTTACTACAATAAAGGAGATGCCAGGGAAATTCCCCTTGTGGGTCCTGAGTATCCAATCAAATGTTGCCTTATTTCATGACATCTTCCTTTTGGTCTTCAGACTATCCCTTAAAGTGGCTCAACCTAACTGTAGGCCACAAGTCATATGAGGGGTCTTCAAAAAGTTCATGGAAAATGCATATAATGAAAGAACTATGCATTGGAAATGGAAATGGAAACTATGGTTTCCATTTTCTGCACCAATATAAACTTGTACTAACTTGTTATAACATGTCTGAATGGCATCTAGTTTGAGGCACTAGGAATGGTATTATCATGTTGTAAAAAGCCCCTATCAGAGCAACATGAATTCTGCTAAAACTGAAGCAAGAACAAACATCAAATTTATGGTGATTCTTGGGTAAGAAGAACGGTGAAATCACTGATGCTTTATGAAAACGTTATAGGAAGAACGCTCTGAAGAAGTCAGTAGTTTATGAACAGAGAGCTCATTTTCAGAAGGAACAAGATGATATGGAAGATGAAGCCCATAGCAGCAGACCATCCACGTCAATTTTTGAGGAAAAAATTCATCTTATCCATGCCCTAATTGAAGAGGACCAATGATTAACAACAGAAAAAATATCCAACACCATACACATCTCAGTTGGTTCAGCTTACATAATTCTGACTGAAAAATTAAACTTGAACAAACTTTCCACTTGATGGCTGCTGAAACTGTTGCACCCAAAACAGCTACAGAAAAGAGCAGAGCTTTCAATGACAATTTTAAACAAGTGAGATCAAGATCCTGAAGCATTTCTTTGAAGAACTGTAACAATTGTAACAGGAGATGGAATGTGGCTTTACCAGTATGATCCTGAAGACAAAGCACAATCTAAGCACTGGCTACTGAGAGGTAGAAGTGGTCCAGCCAAAGCAACAGTGGACTGGTCAGGAGACTGTCATGGCAACAGTCTTGCGGGATGCTCAAGGTATTTTGTTTGTTGACTTTCTGGAGGACCAAAGAACAATAGTATATGCTTATTTTGAATGTGTTTTGAGAAAGTTAGCTAAAGCTTTAGTGCCCAGGAAAGCTTCACTAGAGAGTCTTTCTCCATTGTAACAATGCTTCTGCTCATTCCTCTCATCAAACAAGGGTAATTTGGTGAGTGTTTCAGTGGGAAATCATTAAGCATCCACCTTACAGTCCTGATTTGGCTTCTTTTGACTTCTTTTTTATATCTTAATCTTAAAAAATTCTTAAAGGGCACTCATTTTTCTTCAGTTAATAAATGTGAAAATGACTGTATTGACATGGTTAAATTCTCAGGACCCTCAGTTCTCTGAGGGTTGACTAGATGGCTAATATCACTTACAAAAGTGTCTTGAACTTGATGGAGTCTATATTGAGAAAGTTTATATTTTTTATTTTAAGCTGTTAATTGCAGTTTTCCATGAGCTTTTTGAAGTCTCCTTGTATACAAGATGGTGCAACATGTAATAGTGCAGTAGTTTGATTTTAGTTTCAAATGCTAGGTCTGAATTAAAGGCGTGTGAATGGCTGTTAGTGATGCAATCTGACTGCGGTTTATGTGTGCATGTGTGGGCCAGCCCTGAGTGCCCAGCCTCTCCTCACCACAGTTATGACTGCTCCCAGCTAAAATCGCACAGGAAGCAGATCTTGAGCCTCCCCAACCTAGACTACATTTTTTGTTTGTTTGTTTCCTAGATGGAATTTTGCTCTTGTTGCCCAGGCTGGAGTGCAATGGCACAATCTCGGCTTACTGCAACCTCTGCCTCCTGGGTTCAAGCAATTCTCCTGCCTCAGCCTCCAGAATAGCTGGAATTGCAGGTGCCTGCCACCACTCGCAGCTAAGTTTTTTGTATTTTTAGTAGAGACAGGGTTTCACCGTGTTGGCCAGGCTGGTCTCGAATTCCTGACCTCAGGTGATCCACCAGCCTCGGCCTCCCAAAGTGTTGGGATTACAGACATGAGCCACCATGTCCGGTCTGGCCTGGACTGTTTTTGTGCACTGCCCAACATCTGCTGGTGGAATTCTCCCTTGCTATGGACTAAATGTTTGTATCCCCCTCAAATTTATATGTTGAAACCCTAATTCCCAATGGGATAGTATTAGGCGGTGGGGCCTTTGGGAAGTAATTAGGTTTAGATGAGGTCGTGAGGATGGAATTCGTGTTCTTATAAGAAGAGAAGAGACACCAGATCCCCCGTCCTCTGCATGTAGGGACATAGCGAGATGGTGGCCATCTGCAAGCCAGGAAGCAGTCCCTCTCCAGGAACCACATCGGCCAGAACCTTGATCTTGGACTTCCAGCCACTAGAACTATGAGAAATAAATTTCCATTGTTAAAGCCATTCAGTTTATTGTATTTTGTTATAACAGCCCAAGCCATCTAAGACATTTCCCAGCTCCCCTTTCCATAAATCTGCCCTCTATTCTCCCCAGTCTAGGGGCTGTCCACTCCCTCCCTGGCTCTAGGTGGAAGGCAGCTGTTGAGTTTACTTTTGTTTAACTCTTATCTGGTGATATTTTGTTGTGTAAGGGCTTACTCAGAGAAAAACAACCTGTTCTTAAACTCAGCCTCAAAAGTAGAAAATTACTTTTTAAATAGAGAAAACATTCACTTAATATGGCTTTAGACATGCACTGCAGCCACTAGCCTAGCCATGGGCCACCAAGCCCTCCTGTTCCTGCTCCTGGCTTTCCTGATGCCCTGGACCACCACAGCCCTCCGGCTGGCCTTAAGGGCTCTTGGCAGCCTGCACTCTCCAGCCAACCCCACATCCCACCTGGCTGTTGCCAAGAACGACTCGGTTCTCCACTTCCCTCGGAGGGTTGACCATTTTGGATGTAATACTGTGAAAACTTTTTAACAGCAGTATCTAATAGCTGATAAATACTGGAAGAAAGATGATGGGGATGTCATCTGGTTCTGCAATCATACGTGGTTCATGTGGGATGGGGCTGAGGAACTGAAAGTTTTGTTGGTGTATGCGGAACAGCGATACTGTGGACAGTCCCTGCCCTGTGATGACCTGTTCAAGGTTTCTGGACACTAGGATCTCCTGCCATCAGAAAAAGCTCTGGCTGATTTTGCAGAGCTAATCAAACACTTGAAAAGAACAATCCTAGGAGCTGAAAATCGCCCTGTCATGGCCCTCTAGGGCCCCTATGGTGGCATGCTTGCAGCCTAGTTCAGCACGAAATACCCTCATATGGTAGTTGGAGCTCTTGCAATTTCTGCCCTTATCTGGCAGTTTAAGGATTTGGAACCTTCCGGTGTATTTATGAAGATCGTAACTACAGATTTTAGGAAAGGTGGTCCATATTGTTCAGAGAACCTCCGCAGGTCCTGGGATGCCATTAATCAACTCTCAAATATGGGCAGTAGTTTGCCGTGCCTTCCTGACGCAAGACCTTTGAAAGACCAGATCTCTGAAACCTGGGTGACGTGCAGTGGTGAGCTATCCTTATGCATCTAACTTTTTATAGCGTTTGCCTGCTTGGCCTATCGAGGTCATGTGCCAATATTTGAAAAAACCCAATATATCGGATTCATTGCTGCTGCAGAATATTTTCCAAGCTGTGAGTGCGTATTACTCAGGTCAGGTGAGTAATTATTCAGGTCAGGTGACATGCCTGAATAGTTCAGAGGCAAGAACTAGCAGTCTGGGATTCCTGGGTTGGAGTTATCAGGCCTGCACAGAAATAGTCATCCCTTTTTGTATCGATGACCTGTCTGAATTTCACTCGTGGAGCTTGAAGGAGTTTTCTGATAACTGTTTTAAACAGTGGGGTGGCCGGGCGCGGTGGCTCAAGCCTGTAATCCCAGCACTTTGGGAGGCCGAGACAGGCGGATCACGAGGTCAGGAGATCGAGACCATCCTGGTGAACACGGTGAAACCCCGTCTCTACTAAAAAATACAAAAAACTAGCCGGGCGAGGTGGCGGGCGCCTGTAGTCCCAGCTACTCGGGAGGCTGAGGCAGGAGAATGGCGTGAACCCGGGAGGCGGAGCTTGCAGTGAGCTGAGATCCGGCCACTGCACTCCAGCCTGGGTGACAGAGCAAGACTCCGTCTCAAAAAAAAAAAAAAAAAAAACAGTGGGGTGTGGGACCAAGGCCCTCCTGGATCACTAATGTGTATGGAGGCAAAAACATTAGTTCGCACATAAACATCGTTTTCAGCAATGGTAAACTAGACCCCTGGTCAGGAGGTGGAGTAACCAAGGACATCACAGACACCTTGGTTGCAGTCACCGTCTCAGAGGGGCCCACTGTTTAGACCTCTCAGCCAACTTCAGTTGAGCCAACTTCGGTGGTGAGATGGCCCACCACCATCTCAGAGTGGCCCACCGTTTAGATCTCTGAGCGAACGTGGGCCTTCGGTCCCGTGTCTGTGCTGTTAGCCCCCTCCCTGGAAGTTAGACACATGAAGAGATGGATCAGATATTTCCACCACAGTGCGGGAAAGCAGTGCTGAGAAACTTTTGATCATTTTTAGTTTCTTCTTTTATGTTCACACCACCCACATTTCTGTCCACTTCCGTTTTCTACATGTAGTTACTTTCCCTTGTTCCTGGCTCAATTTGATGGCACGGAGGGGAGACAGAAGAGAGGGTGATGGTGGTGACAGCAGCCATCCCAGGAGTGTGATTTCCTGGGCTCCTGCTGACTTCGTGCCACCTCCAGGAAGATTCTCTTCCTGATCGCTCTCCCACACCATCAGTGGCCCTCATCACTGGAGCAGAGTGAAACTGCGTTTCACAGAGAAAGAGTCATTTCCTGTGTTTCTCTGCAAGCAGGGATTTCTCCTTGGTTTTGAGGTTGAAGTCTCTTTGACCCATTTATAAGTCCCCACCCTCCCCCGCCCCCCGAAAAGGAAAAGCAGACGATAGATAAAAATGATGTAATTGCAGCTGGTAGGATGTCTGATGCCAATCCAGGAAATGGGAGCCATTTCTTTTGTACTGGATTTAATGATTTAATGACTTTGAACTGTGCTGTAATTTTTTTTCTTTTTTTCGATAGAGATGGGGGTTTCGCCATGTTGCCCAGGCTGGTCTCTTGAACTCCTGAGGCTCAAGTGATCCGCCCACCTCGGCCTCCCAAAGTGCTGGGATTACAGGCATGAGCCGCCATGCCGGGCCTGTGTTTAAATAAAGAATAAGCCTGGACCTTTAAAAAAAACAAAAACAAAAACAAAAACATGGCTTTACATGCACAGGTACAGGCAGAGCTCACACTTACCACCCTTTTAAATTTCACCTATTATATTGATATACTGCAGTTGACTAAGTCATTCCCCTATTGTTGTTCTGCAAATTATTTCCAAGTTTTTGTTACTACAAATAGAATAGCAGCAACCTAGACATTTCAATACTGATTGTTTTTCTCTAACTTTTAAATATTTCCTCAAAGCTTCCTGGTTAAAGAGTATGAGTTATCTCATGGCTTTTTTTTTTTTGAGACAGAGTCTGGCTGTGTTGCCCAGGCTGGAGTGCAGTAGTGCGATCTCAGCTCACTGCAACCTGCACCTCCCATGCTCAAGCGATCCTCCCACCTCAGCCTCCTGACTACAGGTGCATACCACCACAGTTGGCTAATTCCTAAAATTTTTTGTAGAGATGGGGTTTTGCCATGTTGGCCAGGCTGGTCTCTAACGCCTGAGCTCAAGTGATCCGCCTGCCTCAACCTCCCAAAGTGTTGGGATTACAGGCCTGAGCCACCACGCCCAGCCATCTCACTGCTCTTACAGCAAAGGCCACTTTGTTTGCAAAAACCACTATGATGTGTAGGGCACCAGTGATATGCAAATGAGCCTGCTCTATCTCACACTTACCAGTACTAGGTCTTGTCATTTCTCTTTATTTGAAGCAGTTTAAAAGATACTTATTAAGCCCTTAGGATTATTTAATTACTCATTTCTTTCTATGCAGAGTTATATTGTGATGAACAAAGTGCTAACACTCAGAAATCAATTCGACAAAACAATTTCTGATTATTTTGCCAACAATTAGAAATATCTGCCTGAAGACCCACAGATTCAACTCTGCCATAGCCCTTTTCCTCCCTTGAATGTGCAAGTTATTGGTTTTTAATATCAGTTTTACTTGAAAGGATTTATGAGGACAAATGGTGAGTGACAAAGCAAACAAACAAATAGATAAGCAAGGAAGTATTTCCTTTTCCAACACAGGCCTCCTCAAAGTCACTGTGTTCGTTGCAGGCCATCTAGTGGATCCACGTGGGAAAAAATGCCCAGCACCGAGGGAGGGGAGTGAGGGGAGGGAGGGAAGGGAGGGGAGCCGCTTTCCCAGGTGAGCGCAGATGGGGCAGGCTCTCTAGACACAGGACGCTGACTTAGGGTCCTGTTTCCTCACAGGAGGAAGAGTTGCAGGTTCCCCAGCTCCCAGCAGCTGCCCGTGTACTATCATTCCACGTTTCCTGGGGAGATGATCTGGCCAGCCTCTTCCTGGCGGGGGTGTGTGGGAACCAGCCGGGACTGGAACACAGTTGTTAACATCTACTTATGAAACTGCTTAAAGCTGGGGGCTCAGTGAAAGGCAGGACTTTCTAGCACAGAAAACTCCCCATAACTTCCGTAAGCTGAGGGGTCAACGTTACAGGCTTTTATTCCTTCGCCAACCATTCATTTAGTCGCCTGTATACGAGCAATGCTGTGTGCATTCTGCAGGTGGTTCTAGCTGGGGCTGAGTCCAAAGTAGAGGAAAGGACTTAGTTGTGAAAAACCAGTAAATGGTAGATGGCAATGAGACGAGCATGGGGCAACTGTAGAAGCAGAGAAGGGTCCGTGGAGGAAGTGGAATTTTGTTTTTCCTCATAAGCTTGAATTTGGCTTTATTTAAACAAAATGATACATACTTATAAAAATTGATAAAAGTAAAAAATGAATAGTTCCCTCATTCCCCTACGCACTTCCATTCCTGACAGGTGACCACTGTTTAGAGTCGGCTTGGCATAATTAATTCCAGGAGGTGGTTTATAAACTGAGTCTTAAAGGATGAGATTTGGTCAGTGGAGGGGGTGGGAGAAGAATGATGTGCTGAGACTCTGTGGAGTGGGAAGAGTGAACTATAGATGGGCACAGTCCCATTATCATTGTGAAATTCTAATTGTCTATTATCCTCAAATCCCTTGAGTTTTTGGCAGCCTTCATCATTTAAAAAAAAAAAAAAAGACGAAAAGAAAAAAAAAAGGAGAAAAAAAGAGTTAATTCATTCCAGATACCTGAGTTCCTTCAGTTTTTTTTTTTGTTTGTTTGTTTTTCTTGTTTTTCTTTTCTTCTTTGGTTTGACACTGAGTGAACCCAAGACAATGAATCATAAGGCTTCACCTCATGAATGTTCTATTGCAAGACCTTTGACTTTCAGAACTTTTTCTATTGCACTCAGATCCTCTGGCAACTTGATATTTTCCTACACCCCCTGACCCTTGCTGGGAAGGGTGGCATTTATTTACCTGCAATTGTGGGGGGTTTTGCTATGCAGAAGCATGTACTTAACTCCCAATTCAGTTACTCACAGCCTCATTCTTTGTAGACCTTTAGTTTCTACGCTCTTTTCCCAGACAACCTATACTTACCTCTATCAGAGTACTTAACAATCCATATTGAAAATTGCTATTAATTATTTGGCCATATGCAGACCGTAAAGTCCATGAAACCTGTCTACTCACTGTGGTAGGCCCAGTGCCTAGGAGCTCAAATATTTGCAGAATGAACGTATGAGTAACGAACAACCAACGTCCTAGAGGAAGTCTTCTATTGTAGGAGTGGCTACCGCGTAAGTATATTAGCCACCGTGTACAAGGAATAAACGGATAACTCATTGCCAGCTCAGCACTTCTCCTCACACAGGAAGTCTGAGGTTGGCCTCCTTTGTTGATGCCCGACTCATTTGTTCTTGAGGAGCATTAGAACGTTCTGGGATCACACTGCTCGCTGCATGACACACATTCTCCCCAACCCTTTTCCTCCACCTCTTCCCCAGTCAGTGGTGACCCACAGTCAGCACATGCTACAAAATCATCCTTCGCATATGGATGGCATCACTCCATGGCCTGTGCTTACCTCCTCCTCCTGGAGCCTCAGAGGAAGCCAGCCTGCTGCACAGAGTGTGGACAGCCCAGTCACAGGCAACTGCCCCAGCTCCAGGGTCCACACTGACCCCCTAATCCACACTTCCTGTTTCTCTTTTCCTTAACTCTTCAGTTTCTTGATGTCCTCCTCATGTCTGCCCCAGGTCCTCTGAGCTAGTCAGGACAGGCTAGGTGCTGCTGCAATAACAAGCATCCCCCAAATCTTAGTGACCCCATACAGTAAGTTTGTAACGGTCATAGGTCCATTGCTTGATGATGGCAGCAAGTTAATACGCCAAGACATTGGGTCACAGCAGAGAAAGAGGTTTAATCACGCGGCTGATGAATGAGGAGATGGGAGAAACCCTCAAATCTGTGTCCCTGAGGAGTTAGTGTTTTTAAGGGTTTCAGAGTGGGCTGAAGTGTGGAGAGAGTTGATTGGTAGAAAAGTGCAAGGTGAAGTCATGGGATAGGGAGAGGAAGAAGCTGTATTCTCATGATGATTTTGCTTCTCTGTGGGGGTCTTCGAACTGGTTGCTGTCAGTTGTTCCACTGAAACTTGGGATCTGGAAAACAGCTTCAGGAATTCTTAAACAAAAGTCTGTGACTCTAACACCAGAGATCCTATTTATAGGAACAATGGGGACGCGAGAGTGGTCGCTATGCAGTGCTGCGTGACTTTCCCTTATAAGGAAGTGGGTCAAAGGGCAGCCTGACACCCGGCGCAGTGCCTCATGCCTGTAATCCCAGCATGTTGGGAGGCCGAGGAGGGTGGATCACTTTAGCCCCGGAGTTTGAGGCCAGCTTGGGCAACATAGTGAGACCCTGTCTCTACAAAAAATAATTTTAAAAACTAGCCAAGTGTGGTGGCATTTGCCTGTGGTCCTAGTTTCTCGGGAGGCTGAGGTAGCAGGATCACATGAACCCAGGAGGTTGAGGCTGCAATGAGTCATGATTATGCCACTGCACTCCAGCCTGGGCAATAGAGCAAGATCCTATATCAGAAAAAAAAAATAGTGCATCCTGATTAATGCTTAATTATAACTATATTTCTATCCAGAATGCTTGTCAATCATGTGAGGATAGCTTCAAGCTTATTTCTTGCTGGTCCGACATGTCTAACATAGGTTGGCAGGGGATTTCTACAAACATTTAAGGACCCAGGTTGATGAAGATTTCTCCACACCCAAGTCCCTGATCACTGTGGCACGAGAAGAAGGCAATGTGGCAAATTGCACACAAGCCCCCAGAGCTCACATTTCAGGGCCACAGCAAGTCATGTGGCCAGGGCTAATTTCAGTGGGTGCAGAGAATTAAAATTTTACCATGAACCAGAAGGAGAAAAGAACCGGAAGAGTTGTGGATGGTTTTGTGACTGCAGCCTCTTCTCTTACTGACAGTGTGTGGGGATCCGTCAGCCCTGCTGACCTTGGCTGTCCTTCCTGGCTCAGCTTGGCTCGCTCCTTCCATTTTAATCCACCCACGGGTTACAGGGGAAAAAAAAAATTTCTCTGGCTGCGGAAACCAACCACTACTTCCTGCCAGAGGAAGGAATCGATCATCATTCATGGGAGATGAGAGTCATGTTATGAAGCAAAATTCTCACAGAATTCTCAAACACTCACTTAAGCCTGTAATTTTTACCCAGCCAGTCAGGTACGTTCCACAAATATTTCTCAAGCCTGTATTATGTACCAAGGACCCTGGGAGTTGCTGGGTTATACATTTTAACCCCACACAGTCCCGGCTCTGAAAGAACTCTGATACTAACATGCAGGCAGGCACATTCAAAAACCTCCCAAACGCGTCTTGCCTTTGCAGGGGTACCGATGGGGCTGGAGGAAGACATCCAAGGGGAGCCAGTGGGGAGAGTCAGCGTGCGTCTCTCAGTCTGAGCTCAGGAGCCGATAATGTTCTCTTCAGCAGAGAAGTTGCATCCAGGAATCTTACTATTGCCCGCTCTGGGCAGGCAGGATCAAAACGCGTCACTTTTAACAAACCAAGGCCTTTCTTTTTTATTTTATTTTATTTTATTTTTTGAGACGGAGCCTCGCTCTGTCGCCCCGGCTGGAGTGCAGTGGCCGGATCTCAGCTCACTGCAAGCTCCGCCTCCCGGGTTTACGCCATTCTCCTGCCTCAGCCTCCGGAGTAGCTGGGACTACAGGCTCCCGCCACCTCACCCGGCTAGTTTTTTGTATTTTTTAGTAGAGACAGGGTTTCACTGTGTTAGCCAGGATGGTCTCGATCTCCTGACCTCGTGATTCGCCCATCTCGGCCTCCGAAAGTGCTGGGATTACAGGCTTGAGCCACTGCGCCCGGCAAACCAAGGCCTTTCTGAGAGATGCCAGTGAGTGATGTGGTGAACGGTCTTAGCGTGGGTTCAAGTCTCAGCTTCTCTACTTGCAAGTGAATGGCTCTCTGGGCTGTTTTCTCATCTCTAAAAAGTGATGTTTTTGTGAGGTTTAGATGAGACAATGTCTGCAAGGCACTCACCACAGTCCCCTGAAGGTAGCGGCAGCCAGGCAGCATTTGCCTCTGCCGACATCCGTGAGGCATGTCTAAGCGTCTGCAGTGGGTGCCCAATGTACTTGACGCTCAGAGAGGGTTCCTTTTTATCACACACGCCCCATTTACAACAAAATGTTTTTAGTAATAATCATTGTATTCATCCATTTTCACACTGCTGATAAAGACATACCTGAGACTAGGCAATTTACAAAAGAAAGAGGTTTATTGGACTTACAGTTCCACGTGGCTGGGGAAGCCTCACAGTCATGGCGGAAAATGAAAGGCACATCTCATATGGCAGTGGCAAGAGAGAGAATGAGAGCCAAGTGAAATGGGTTTCCCCTTATCAAACCACCAGATCTCGTGAGACTTATTCACTACCATGAGAACAGTATGGGGGAAACCAGCACCATGATTCAATTATCTCCACCTGGTCCCTCACACAATACGTGGGAGTTATGGGAGTACAATTCAAGATGAGATCTGGGTAGGGAGGCAGAGCCAAACCATATCAGAAATGGAATGACCAATAGTAATGGCCAGACTAATGCAGTTAAAGTTCCCGTTCATTGAACTTTGTATATATAATCATGAGAGTAAAACTTAAAATATAAAATACATACCCACTACAACAAAGGAAAGATGCAATGGATTCATGCTTTTTAATTACATTAATTTTTTAAATATAATGAGGAAAACTATGTACCTAAAAACTAGTCTTGCCGGGCGCGGTGGCTCAAGCCTGTAATCCCAGCACTTTGGGAGGCCGAGACGGGCGGATCACGAGGTCAGGAGATCGAGACCATCCTGGCTAACACGGTGAAACCCCGTCTCTACTAAAAAATACAAAAAACTAGCCGGGCGAGGTGGCGGGCGCCTGTAGTCCTAGCTACTCGGGAGGCTGAGGCAGGAGAATGGCGTAAACCCGGGAGGCGGAGCTTGCAGTGAGCTGAGATCCGGCCACTGTACTCCAGCCTGGGTGACAGAGCGAGACTCTGTCTCAAAAAAAAAAAAAAAAAAAAAAAAAAAAATAGTCTTTCAGCCAGGCATGGTGGTTCATGCCTGTAATCCCAGCACTTTGGGAAGCCAAGGCGGGTGGATCACCTGAGGTCAGGAGTTCTAGACCAGTCTGGCCAACACAGTGAAACCTCCATCTCTATTAAAAATACAAAAATTAGCTGGGTGTGGTAGCGCATGCCTGTAATCCCAGCTACTCGGGAGGCTGAGACAGGAAAACTGCTTGAACCAGGAGGCAGAGGTTGCAGTGAGCCGAGATCGCGCCATTGTACTCCAGCCTGGGAAAAAAGAGTGAAACTCTGTCTCAGAGAAAACAAAACAAAACAAAAACAAAAACAAAACAAAACTGGTCTTTCATGGCCATGAACAATATTAGAGCTGAACAGCAATTGAACAAAAAGCAAGATGAATAGAAAAAATTTTAAATATTCACATTTTATATGTCAATTTTAAATATTCACATTTTCAAATATTTTTCAAATTTAATAATGTATTTCACATATGAAGAATTTGCACATAACAGAGATAGTGTACTTTCAATTTGCTTTTCTGTTTCACAGAAAGTACACTATCTCTGTTACGTGCAAAGTTTAAATTTTAAACGTAAGTCAAAACTCCAAGTGATTCCATAGAATGGCACAATTGCAGTTATTCAAATTCTGTTTCTTTATCTTTACAGTCATCTATCATCAGTGTTCATTTCAAACCTACTACTCAAATGCAGGAATATGTAGTTCCACAAAAATGAGACACGAACTCAAAGTGTACTTTCTCAAAAGGAACGCAAAGCAAGCTTACTCTCCTAAGAAACAGATGTAGCGAGTCCATGCTAATCCAGGGCCAACTGTATAATTGCAAGTTGTCTGAATTAACTTCCATGTAGTGTACAACATCTATGAAGAATTGCGGCAGGCGGAATTCTAAGACGGTCCCCAAGATTTCCAGCTCCTGTTCTACAAGCATCTTCTCCATCATCGAATCAAACATTAATATGGGGACTGCTCTGAAGGACTTTGCAAAGATAATTAAGGTCCGAAATCAGTTGATGTTTTAGGAAGATTATCCAGGTGGGCTTGGCCAAATCCCACAAGCCTTCCCAATCTGGTGCAGATATCAGATACGTGGGAAATCAGAGATCTGAAACATGAGAAGTATTTGACACATGTGACTGGCTCAAGGATGGAGGGGTCATGAGGCAAGGAATGTGGGTGGTCTTAGGAGCCAACCGCAGCCCCAGCCAGGAGCCAGCCAGCAAGGAAAACTTCAGAACTAAGACGACAGCAAGGATCTGAATTCTGCTAGTAATGAGGATGAGCTGGGAAGTTAATTTTCCCCCAGAACCTCAAGGTGAGGACTCAGCCTGGCAGACAACATAACCTTAGCACTGGGTCCCACAGCAGAAAGCCCACTGTGCCACACTGCACTAGACTTCTGACCACTGTGCCACACTGCACTAGACCTGTAAGCAACAGGTGGGTTTGTTTTAAGCCACTAAGTTTGTGGCAGTGTGTTATGCAGACACGGAAAACGAATACAATGGAGAAGTAATATGAATATGTTAAGGTTAATGCAAATAGATTAAAAATCTACATGAACTATAGCCATTGTATAGAACTTAAACTAAAAAAGATATTTTCATAGGGAGGAAAATTGTATCACTGGCTTTGTTTAGAATTGCCAAAGCACAGTGATAATTAAAAGTGGACTTTTAGTCAGTTTTATTATTACTCTAAAATTCTTTATGGACAGTGGCCCCAACTCCCTATAGCTGAGGGCTGCTCCCTTTGCTCTGCCCTTGGTCAGCCCCTGGAACCCAAAACGAGGAAGAACCTTCTAGCCCAGGCAGCTATTTAGTAGCAGAGCAGAAACCTAATCTGAGGCCCCTTAACTCCCAGCCCTTCCTTTATTAGGTGGACCTTCATTAAATTGAGGTCGCACGTGTGTGGGGCAGAGTTGTGCCAAGTCTTGTATAGGTTTTCTGATAACATTCTTAGTAAGACAACCAGCTAGAATCCACTAGGAATCACTAGCAAGAGGCTGCAAAGTTTTGTCCAAAATGAACACCTAATCGATTGAATACTACCTCAACCAAAATGGGGCCAAGGAGATTGTCATCTGTCTTAGTCTGCTCAGGATGCTATAACAAATACTATAGACTGTGTGGCTTAAACAATAGAAATTTATTTCTCACAGTTCTGGAGGCTGGAAGTCCAAGATTAAAGTGGTGGCTGATTGGGTTGCTGGTGAAGCCTGTCTTCCTGGCTTGCAAATGGCCGCCTTCTCCCTATGTCCTACGTGGCAGAGAAAGAGTGCACTCTGGTCTCTTCCTCTTCTTATAAGGACTCCAGACTCAAGATCATGAATTTGGAGGAGACACAAGCATCCAGTCCATAGCACCATCATCTGCCTCTGGACTGGCATATGATTTCAGACCTTTTCAAGGAGGTATTATTTTTATTTTATTTTTTAGAGAAGCTTTTTTTAAAAAAAATATTTCAACTTTTATTTTAGATGAAGGGGGTACACACGCAGGATTGTTACATGGGTATATTGCATGATGCTGAGGTTTGGGGCATGATTGATCCCATCACCCAGGTAGTGAGCATAGTCCCCAATAGCTAATTTTTCAGCCTTCACTCCTCTCCATCCCTCCTCCCTCTGTAGTCCCCAGTGACTTACAAATGAGAACATGTGCTATTTGGTTTTCTGTTCCTGTATTAGTTCACTTAGGGCAACAGCCTCCAGCTGCATCCATGTTGCTGTAAAGAACATGATTTCATTCTTTTTTTATGGCTGAGTAGTATTCCGTGGTGTATACAACACATTTTCTTTATCCAATGCAGATGTACTATTCTAGACTTGCATAGCTGGAAAGGACCCTGGAGATCTCACAGGTCTCCAAGACAGCTGGGTTCTCAGAGCTGCTTCTGTACTCCGCCAGTGGCAATATCACACATCGGGTTTCCCATTCTGAGCACATTCTTCCTTGCTGTGTGATATGGTTAGGCTTTGTGTCCCCCCCCACCCCCAGATCTCACCTTGAATTGTAATCCCCAGGTGTTGAGGGAGAGACCTGGTGGGAGGTGATTGGATCATGGGGGCAGTTTCCCCCAGGCTGTTCTCGTGATAGTGACGGAGTTCTCATGACATCTGATGGTTGTATAAATGGGGGCTTTTCCTGGGCTTTTCACTCTCTCTCTCTCCTGACAAAATGTGAAGATGGTCCTTGCTTCCCCTTCTGCCATGATTGTAAGTTTCCTGAGGCCTCCCCAGCCATGTGGAACTGTGAGTCAATTAAACGTCTTTCGTTTGTAAATTACCCAGTCTCAGGAATTTCTTTATAGCAGTGTGAGGATGGACTAATACACTGTGTTTCTTCTAATTAATTAATCAATCACACTGGACATGCAAGGGTCATTTTCCCACTTGCTTCAGGGACCACGGAGCAAGCTCCAGAGTGTCAGAGGGCCTGGGGCAAGCTGGCCACCCCTCACACAGCACAGGGCTACAGCACGTTTGTATTCAGAGATACAGTGACCACATTTATGGGTATTTCTGTCACAATTCAGCTTCGAGGCAGAGTTTGGTTTGTCAGTTACATATAGTTTGAAGGCATTTTCCATTTAGTTTATAGATGTGTCTCAAATCTGTGAAACTGGTGACCCCTGAAATATCCCTGGACTCCTAGTTTAAGAAACCCTTTGTTAAAAGTTAAGTGCTTTATCTCCCAGTGACAACTGTACCAACGTGTTCCAGTAACATACAAAGATGCAAACTGTCAATGGAATATTTGGGCAATGCTTGGTTTTCCAAATAATCTTGACTATGTTGCGTATTCCGTCTTTTTCTGATTACTGTCCACATAACAATAATAATAATGGATAACATTTGTGCCTGTTTTTCCCCTTTTGGGTTCTTACGGCTGATCCCAAAGAATGAAGAGCCCACATGGCCCAGCTTTTATGTGAATCCCTCAAAAAGCACAAAAAAGGGGTCCAATTTTATAACCTGCACCAGAAATTCTCAAACGTTTTGGTCTCACTCTTTAAAATTATTGAGGGCTCTTTTTCCAGGCACCTCAGAGGCAATCAGTGCTTCAAGATGAGGCTGAATGTCTCCTTTCTAGCTGTCGGCTGCCAGAAGTTTCTTGAAGTGGATGAGGAATGCAAACTTTGTATTTTTTATGAGAAGCATACAGCCACAGAAGTTGCTGCTGATGCTCTGGGTGAAGAATGGAAAGGCTCTGTGATGGGAATCAGTGACAGGAACGACAAACAAGCTTTCCCATGAAGCAGGGTGTCTTGACTCATGGCTGGGTCTGTGTGCTACTGAGCAAGGGGCATTCCTGTTACAGACCAAGGAGAAGCGGGGCAAGAAGCACAAAGCTGTTTGTGGTTGCGTTGTGGATGCCAATCCGAGCTTTCTAAACTTTGTTATTGTAAAAAAAAAAAAGGACAGAAGGATATTCCTGGATATTCCTGGACTGACTGATACTGTTGAGCATCATCGCTTGGGACCCAAAAGAGTTAGCAGAATCCACAAACTTGTCAGTCTCTCTAAAGAAGATGATGTCCACCAATCTGTTATTAAGAAAGCCCTTAAAGAAAGCAAAAAATCTGGGACCAAAGCACCCAAGATTCAGCTGCTTGTTACTCTACATGTCTTGCAACACAAATGCTGGTGTATTGCTCTGAAGAAACAGTGTACTAGGAAAAATGAGGAAGAGGCTGCAAAATACGCTGAACTTTTGGCCAAGAGAATGAAGGAGGCCAAAGAGAAACTCCAGGAACAGATTGCCGAGAGATGCACACTGTCTGCTCTGTGAGCTTCAACTTCTGAGTCCAGCAATAGGATTCTTTTGAGTAACCAATAAATAAGACCAGACTCCCAAAAATCAAATCAAATACAATTGAGGAACTCGAGAGTTTTTGTGTATGTGCCTTCCATCTAATGCTATTTACTTTATGATATGATTTGGCTGTGTCCCCACCCAAATCTCATCTTGAATTGTAGCTCCCATAATTCCCGCATTTTGGAATTATGGGAGGGATGCGGTGGGAGCGAATTGAATCATGGGGGCAGTTTCCCCCATACTGTTCTTGTGGTAGTGATAAGTCTCAGGAGAGCTGATGGTTTTATAAGGGCTTTCCCCTTTCACTTGGCTCTCGTTCTCTCTTACCTGCTGCCGTGTGAGACATGCCTGCCTTCTGCCACGATTGTGAGACCTCTTCCGCCACGTGGAACTGTAAGCCCATTAAACCTCTCTTTCTTTATAAATTACCTAGTCTCGGGTATGTCTTTATCAGCAGTGTGAAAACAGACTAATACACTCTGTTAGAAATTAGAGCTGAGAATTTAAAAATTATCATTATTAATTCACTTGAAAAACAATAAATCCATTGGTTAATTAACACATTTTTATTTTTAAAAGGCTGCATTAAAAAAAAACTTTAACAGAAAGCGTAGAATTGTTTTACATTTTTGCAAATCTTTTTAATGTCTGGCTTAATAGAAGACAGCTGGGTTCTCAGAGCTGCTTCTGTACTCCGCCAGTGGCAACATCACACATCGGATGGCTTCTAGTACACTCCACTGTATGGTCATGAGGGAGGGAGTAAAAAAGGCAGATAATAGCTTCCTGTCATGGTGAAAATACCTGCAGGCATGCAGGTGCCCTGAGGGTCCCAGGGACACAAAATCTTCAACACATCTTGAAAACCACTGACCCAGCCTCTCTTCAAATGCCTTTTCCTTTTCTTTCCAATTCCCTCTCCTCTGAAACTACTCTGGGGTTCTCACTGTGAGGCCATGCTTCCACCAATCCAACAGCCAGTGAGGCAATATTTTCCCGTGTCCCTACATCTCCCACACTCTCTGCACTGAGTAGCTCTACTTAGCCATTTCTGTTTTATTTTTGGTTTTTTTTTTTTTTTTGGTGCTTCTCCTATCACTCAGATGGTCAACCAGTCCTTCATTTCCATTCACCTCTCCTGTCCTCTCATCTTTATCTTTCCTCCCATTCTGTGTCACAAAAAGTCCACGAACTGGGTGGAAAAGGCAGTTCTTTATTTAAAGTAGAGGAGAGGTCAGACATGGTGGCTCAAACCCAAAATCCCAACACTTTGAGAGCCTGTGATCAGCTTGGGCAACATAGTGAGACCCTGTTTCTGCGAAAAATAGAAAAAAAAAAATTAGCTGGGTGTGGTGGTGCATGTCTGTAGTCCCAGCTACTTGGGAGGCTGAGATGGGAGGACTGATTGAGCCCAGGAGTTAGAGGCTGCAGTGAGCTGTGATTGCGCCACTGCACTCCAGCCTCGGCAACAGAGAGAGGCCCTGCCTCTAATAAATAAATAAAGGAGAGGAGAGCAGAGTAGAAGCTGAGCAGGCAAAGATTGAACTCCCTTAGGGGAGAAAAAGGGAGGTAACAATTTAATCAGTTTCCTTTCTGTCAAAAGGCCAAGCCCTAAGTGGTTTGAATCCTAATAAAACACTGGGCTGGGCGTGGTGGCTCATGCGTATAATCCCAGTACTTTGGGAGGCTGAGACTGGCGGATCACCTGAGGTCACAAGTTTGAGACCAGCCTGGTCAACATGGCTAAACCTTGTCTCTACTAAAAATACAAAAATTAGCCAGATGTGGTGGTGCACACCTGTAATCCCCGCTACTAGGGAGGCTGAGGCAGGAGAATTGCTTGAGTCCGAGAAGAGGAGGTTGCAGTGAGTTCAGATGATGCCACTGGACTCCAGCCTGGGTGACAGCAAAACTCCATCTAAAACAAAAAACAAAAAAACAAAAAACTAATAAAATATTGCTCTATCAAATCCCCTCTCCCTAGCCCCTGGGTACCCTGTGTGTACCCCTATCATGTTCCCCGCCTCTCATATTCCATTGTTCTTGCCTGTTGGTCTCCCCCACCCTGGCCTCAGCCTCCCAAAGTGCTGGGATTACAGGCAGGAGCCACCACTCTGGCTGAGAATGTGCATTTCAAAGGACTAAGAATGTGTATTTTTAAGTCCCTGGTAATATTCATGCTGCTGGTATGAAAAGCACACTTTGAAAACCATATTGCCGCTCCCCAACCTCACAGTTGCCTGTGTACCTGTTTCGACCACCAGATTTTGCCTGGTCCCCATGGTGTCACCTATGTGAAAGTCCCCTCACATCTCCATGCCTCTTCTCCTGGGCATCTCGAGGAGTGTTGAGGACAGACCCCTCTTTCTCCACCTACTCTTGCAGTGGAGCTGAAGCAGTTTGAGCAACAAGTTCCCCTTGGGCAACAAGTATTAGTTCAGCACTTATTTATTTATTTTTTTTTTTGGAGAAGGAAGCTGTTTCTGTTTATTCAAAATAAAACGTTTGCAGTTGCCCATCAAAGCATGAATGCTGAAGATTCAATCCATATATACAAGCTTTGAGCACTTGTGTTATAGTAAAATAATAAAATGTGCCATTTTAACCACTTAAAATGTACACTTAAAATTGTACACCTTAAAAGCGTACAATTCTTCTGGGTGCGGTGGCTCACACCTGTAATCCCAGCACTTTGGGAGGCTGAGGTGGGTGAGCTACCTGAGGTCAGGAGTTTGAGACCAGCCTGGCCAAAATGGTGAAACCTTGTCTCTACTAAAAATACAAAAATTAGCCAGGCCTGGTGGCACGTGCCTGCAGTCCCAGCTACTCAGGAGACTAAGGCAGGAGAATCACTTGAACCCTGGAGGCAGAAGTTGCAGTGAGCCAGGATTGCACCACTCCACTCTGGCCGGGGCAACAGAGTGAGACTCTATCTAAAAAAAAAAAAAAAAAAGTGTACAGTTCGGTGCTATTCAGTACATTCACAATTTTATGATATTCAGTACATTCACAATGTTACACAACCACCATCTCTATCTAGTTCCAAAACATTTTCTAAAGTAAGACTTACTTAGCTTTTTCCCATTCCCCCTTTTCCCAGCCTCCGACAACCATTCGCCTACTTTCTGTCTCTATGGATTTCTCTCTTCTGAATATATCACATAAAGGAAGCATACAATATGTGGCTTTTTGTGTCTGGCTTATTTCATTTGGTTTAATGTATCCAAGGTTAATCTGAGCATCAGCGCTCCACTCCTTTGCATGGCTGAGTAGTATTCTATTATCTGGATAGACCCATTGCTTGTTATTTTGAAGCCTGCACTTGACCCTGCCTGCCTACTTGCCGGCCTTCCTGTCTCTCTTTTCTTCGGGGCAGAAACTCCCTGTGCTATTCCCAGCATCTAAAAGAATACTTAAGATCTGGCAGGTGCTCTTAAATATTTGCAACCTGACCAGCCAGCTGACTTCCTTTCCCACCTTCACTCTTCTGCTTCCATCCAATATTTCTTCAGCAGAAAGTAACTGACCACCTGAGGGTGGAGACCTGGGCTGGCTCCGTTCAGTTCCTTCTTCCAGTGAGCTAATGGCACAGGGTGGCAGGAGGTGGGGTACTTTCGTTTTCAAAGCCCCAGCTTCTTTCTCCTGTGCTTACAGGTATTTGGCGGCCTGTCTGGAGGGCTAGGGATAAGAGGGATGTACACATGGGGCAAGACGGTCCAGTACGCAGCTATGCCTGAAGGGGCGCCGGGTAGCCTGTGGCCGCGTGGCTGGCAGGCTGGGCTGGAGGGGTACTGGGAATACAGGTTGCAGTGAGCAGAGTCCTCCCTGGCTGCTCCTGGGTGTGGGCAGCATCTCAGTCCTTCAGCAGAGCCTCCTAACATCCTTCCTCCACACTGCCAGACCCTTGACCTCTCAACACCTCTCGGAGTTGGAGCTTCTCGCAGCCTTGGGGCAATAAAAGCCTATTCTACTTCTGGCTGTTTTACTCAAGTATTTTGTCTGTGCCCAAAACCAGGACACTCCTTTGTCTCCCGTTGCCTAATCAAGTCCATCCCCAGGGAAACAAACACAGAACAGCCTCTGTTTGAAAGGAGGTTTTTTGCGTAATGTTCTAAAACATTAAACTGCTCCAAGGGCCCTTCGTGGGTAATATTCTGCAATAATATGGTGGCTAGGATCAAGTCCTTGTCCCTCAGAAGCTGTGTGAACTGGGCTGTGGATCTGTCATGACCACCTGTCTATTCATTTTTTCCATAACCATGACTGTAAGATCAGCTTACCATCCACCTGACCACAAGCCTGACTATTTGGCTCTGATCATTGAGTTAGACACGTTTTCTTGAGAGCTAACGGACAGCTATAGCCTCCTAGCCCAAGCAGATTATTTTCAAACTTATCTCAAGTGACATGATTTCAGTCTGTGCAGCACAGAAGCATTTGAAATGCACTTTGTGATATAATGTGAAAGCTACTTCTGCAAACAGACTAAGAAGAAGAAATCTCTCTTTAAAAAACCAATATACGTTTTCGTTTTGCCACTTACAGATGCATGACAATGGCTTTCGGAAATATTTTTTCCAAAGGGTACAATATGCCCTGCATCCAAGGTGGCTCTTTGATTTTGGTAATAAACAGTGATTACAGTGGCGTATTAATTTACAGAGACTAATTCAAGCCTGGGGATACAGTCTAGAATTCTGTAGGCAGTTACCAACAGCTGCAAAAAACCCCGTGAATCCTGGTCCCGAGTAGAGTCATCATAAAAAATTATAGCAATGGAATCTGCAAGGATTAAGGAGTAGCGATGATAAAACAGCAGCCAGACTAATTTTGGCTACAGAAATGCATCATGTGAGTGACTGGCCTTCCTGGATTTAACTTCAACCCAAGAAATCATTGCGAGCACCCATTATGTGCCAGGCATGTACATGGACTGAGAAATACAAAATGGTCATGATAAGCTCAGTCATGCCCATTTAAAGCACCTCCCTTTTAGAAGCTCAGTTGAAGAAATGACTTTTACCAGGGGTTGGGAAAGTTTCTTGGAAGAAATGACATAAGGCAAGGAGAAAAGGAGGGAGGAATCCCAGATACGGAGACTTTCTAGCTTGGATATCGGAACAGGTGAAGCTGGAACAAAGTAAGACCTCGGGGGAGGTTTGGGAGGGAGGCAGAGGCTGTGTTTGAACACCTGACATTTGAGATGCCTACAGAATTTGCACTTGGCTTTGGAGACTATGACAACAACAGTGACAATGTATTTTATGTTTTCAGTTCTGCTGATTTTTTTTTTAAGACTTCAAACTCATACTGCATGCCACACTCTTTCAAAGGCGGATTGCTAACCTTTTATAGCAACGTGAGTTCCTCTTAAATTATCCTTGGCTATAGACTCGGATTTGTATGAACTCAGGATTGTCTTTGTCTTCTCATCCCGTGCTGAGGGAACTCAGATAATTTCTGGTCACAGCTGCAGATGTGTGGTTGTAAGTGATCTCTTGGAAAATAGCCGTAGAGTTGCTGAAATTATCCTTTTAAATTTTTTATTTCATTTCGGACATAAAATACTTCAGCTTTGTTCTTGTGGCTAGGTCTCAAGTCCCGACATTTCCCCATCCATTCTGTACTATCAAAGAGCTTCATGAATTTTTAAACAGAATTCATCTACTTTCTAGAGCCTTTCTTTTTCCAGGGACTTCAACTGTTTAAACATCAGTTACACTTGCAGAAAAATCCAGAATGAATGAAAACTGTTGCTTCCACCACCCACTGCAGCACATAGATTTTTTTAACTTCTCTTCTAAATACTTTCTCGGAAATTACTCTGGTAGGGTCACTCTTTTTTCTTAGCTCACCATTATTTATTACAATGTAATTGATTTTTCTTTGCAAATCTAAAGTTGTTGCTGTTTAATAATTATTTGGGCCGGGCGCGGTGGCTCAAGCCTGTAATCCCAGCACTTTGGGAGGCCGAGACGGGCGCATCAAGAGGTCAGGAGATCGAGACCATCCTGGCTAACACGGTGAAACCCCGTCTCTACTAAAAATACAAAAAACTAGCCGGGCAAGGTGGCGGGCGCTTGTAGTCCCAGCTGCTCGGGAGGCTGAGGCAGGAGAATGGCGTCAACCCGGGAGGCTGAGCTTGCAGTGAGCTGAGATCCGGCCACTGCACTCCAGCCTGGGCGACAGAGCGAGACTCCGTCTCAAAAAAAAAAAAATAATAATAATAATAATAATTATTATTATTTGACTTCCAGAATGTAGATAAGGATGTACTATCAGTCCCTATCTTTTAAGAAATTGTTTTTAAAATACGTAATTATTTTAGCCTGTATTAGGATCATAAATTGTATTTTAAAAGATTACTACATATAACATATAAGGCTTGTATATGACAAAAATTCACCCAAATAATGAATGAATAAATAAATAAAACAATCAATTGATCAAAGGAAAAGCAGGGGAAAATAGTTGCAAAATATCCAATTGAAATGGTTAATATCCAAATTACAATCCTTACTACAGAAAGAGCTGTTGTGGGCCGGGTGTGATGGCCCATGCTTGTAATCCCAGCACTTTGGGAGGCCAAGACCAGTGGATTGCTCGATCCCGGGTTCAAGACCAGCCTTGGTAACATGGAGAGACCATCTCTAAATTTTAAAAAAGAAAGCGCTCTTGTGAATCAATAAGAAAAGACAGGTAATAATATTATTAATGAATTCATGAAAGAAATTTAAAAACTTATAAAACATATGGAAAAGATAAACAACTTTACTAATAATCGAGGAAATAGAAACAAAAATTCACTCATTAGATTAACAACAATTTTTTAAAAATTGGTTTAAGAAACAAAGCACAAAACAACTAGTGTTGACTGGGATATGGGAAAACAAGCAGGCATTGGAAAACACTGTGTGTGACAGGAAAAGCAGAAACAGCCTTTCTGTAGTGCAGCCTGACAGTATCTATTAAAAATTTAAACACGCATGCTGCTTTACCCAATGATTTCATTTCTAGAAAAATTTGCTAAGAAGGCTGGGCGCAGTGGCTCATGCCTATAATCCCAGCACTGTGGGAGGCCGAGGCAGGTGGATCACTTGAGGCCAGGAGTTCAAGACCAGCCTGGCCAACATGGTGAAACCCTGTCTCTACTAAAAATACAAAAATTAGCTGGGCATGGTGGCGCATGCCTGCACTCCCAGCTACTGGGAGGCTGAGTTTCTAGAAGGGAGGTGCTTTAAATGGGCGTGACTGAGCTTATCATGACCATTTTGTATTTCTCAGTCCATGTACATGCCTGGCACATAATGGGTGCTCGCAATGATTTCTTGGGTTGAAGTTAAATCCAGGAAGGCCAGTCACTCACTGCTGAGGCGGGAGAATCGCTTGAACCCAGGAGGCGGATGTTGCAGTGAGCTGAGATCACACCATTGCACTCTAGCTTGGGTGAGAGTGAGACCCTGTCTCAAAAAAAAAAAATTGTTGAGAAAATCACCATCTACTTGTGCAGAGAACTCTGTAGAATTTTATTTGTAGCTCTCTTGTTTACAGTGGGGAAAGGGATAAGATTCCCTGTTTGTTTAATAACAAAATATATTATCTTTATAATAATAAGAAGAAAGCTATTACGATTAAGGGGAAACATGAAGGATATGATTGAAGTTTTCCAAAGATGGGTAATAGAGTATTTCCCCTATGTATACCATAGAGAAAAGCGCTAGTACCTTATGAATCTGACATAATTTGGGGACTCTGGAAATGACTTGGCACTGGAGCGTGTCCAGCCAACATCAAGGTCAGACAAAGATCGCTTTCAGTCAGCACAGTGTTAATAGCTAAGAAAGCTGAGGCTCAGTTATATCTATTGTCATAAAAGACAGAATCTTTTTCTTTTTTTTGAATTGGAGTCTTACGCCCTGTCACCCTGGCTGGAGGGCAGTGGTGTGATCTTGGCTCACTGCAACCTTTGCTTCCCGGGTTCGAGAGAGTCTCATGCCTCAGCCTCCTGAGTAGCTGGGATTACAGGTGCCCACCACCATGCCTGGCTAATTATTTTACTTTTAGTAGAGACAGAGTTTCACCATACTGGTCAGGCTGGTCTGAAACTACTGACCTGAAGTGATCCGCCTGCCTTGGCCTCCCAAAGTGCTGGGATTACAGGCAAGAGTTACCATGCCTGGCCTAGATTCTTAATTTTATATTTTTGGAGTGCTGTTGTGCGACTCAGCTCACTGCAAGAGTAGATTAGAAAACAATTTTCCTCTGGTCAAGAAAGTTACCCCAAAGCTTACAGTTTTCTTGCCCTGTGTAGGACATTAAGCAATTTTGGACAGTAACCATCTCCTGCTAAAAACAATTCATATGTTGAAGTGCGAACCCTTACTTCCTCAGAATGCATTTGGAAATAGGGCCTTTGAAGAGGTGATTAAGTTAAAATGGGGTCATTAGGGTGGGCCCTAATCCAGTATGACTGCTGTCCTCGTAAGAAGAGATCAGGGCACAGACACACAGAGGGAAGACCACGTGAAGACAAAAGGGTGGCCAGGTGCTGTGGCTCACGCCTGTAATCCCAGCACTTTGGGAGGATTGCTTGAGCCCAGGAGTTCAAGACCAGTTGAGGCAGCATACTGAGACCCTGTCTTTACAAGAAATTTAAAATAAAAAATGACCCAGGCATGGTGGTGTACACCTGTAGTCCCAGCTACCCCAGAGACTGAGGTAGGTGGGAGGATAGCTTGAGCCTGGGAGGTGGAGGCTGCAGTGAGCTACGACTGCACCACTGCACTCCAGCCTGGGTGACAGGGCAAGACCCTGTCTCAAAATAAAAACAGAAACAATAAAAAAAGGGAAAAGGTGGACATTGGTAAGGCAAGGAAAGAAGTATCAGAAAGAACCAACTCTGCCAACACCATGATCTCAGACTTTCAGCCTCTAGAACTATGAGAAAATAAATGTATCTTGTTTAAATCACTCACTACAGTACTTTGTTATGGCAACCCAAGTAACTAATACTCTTAGCTAAGTCATTTCAGCATGTCTTTCCTGACTAAATACATTCTTGAATTCTACTTTGTAACAGCTTTAATGTCCTGTTGAATCTCTCAACTAGTGTTCGTATGTAAGTCATGTTTTTAGCCTTTTGAACATGACAAAAATTTTAAGGCCAGGCATGGTGGCTAACGCCCGTAATCCCAGCACTTTGGGAGGTCAAGGTGTGAGTGGATCACTTGAGGCCCAGTAGTTTGAGACCAGCCTGGCCAACACGGTGAAACCCCGTCTCTACCAAAAATACAAAAATTAGCCAGGCGTAGTAGCACATGCCTGTAGTCCCAGTTACTCAGGAGACTGAGGCAGGAGAATCACTTGAACCTGGAGGTGGAGGTCGCAGTGAGCTGAGATCGTGCCACCGCACACCAGCCAGGGCAAGAGAGCAAGACTCCGTCTCAAAAAAAAAAAAAAATTTAATCTTGTTTTCCTCCTATTGGACGTTTACTAAATCTGAGTACACATTTCCAAATGTTCTTTCGTTAATTCTTTTGCTATCTGGGATATCAATCAATATGTTGTGAGCCAATATGCTCATCAGCTTTAATTGGATCTTCTTTTGTTTTTAGCATCCCACAGGGACTTCAGTTAGAGTACTCTACGGCTAGTTACCTTCTAACTTATTCAGATAATTCTCCTCCCTTCTTGATGTTATCTTGGTCAAAGGGAGCTCTCAGAGTTTCGTCAGTAAAGGACCCAAGCCTCAAAAAGATTTCTGGATGAAAGGGGGCAGGCAGGCAGAAGAAAGGGAGATATTTCCAGGCTTAAGAGAAGTGCCTGGAGAGAAACTGCTTGGGTGTCTGCACGGCGGAGGGGGTTGTGGCATTAAGTATCCTGTGGCAGCATCATTCTGTGATGTTAGCAGACATAAAATCTAAAATAACCCTTTTGCAATTCATCTGGGACCGTATCTTTAATCTCACCAGTCAGAGTCTGACACTTTACTCACAGCAAGGCCACCCCTATTTATATAACTAAAACAGCTATTCCCCATCACCAGAGTGGATTAAATTTCTTCCATTTACCAAAGATAGAGAACAGGCCCCCTCTTTGCAATGAGATGGGAGGTAGTTGTTTTTATTAAGAAAAACATGGCCCTGTCAGGCGTGGTTTTTTACAGGCTCACCCCTGTAATCCCAGCACTTTGGGAGGCTGATGCAGGCAGATCATGAGGTCAAGAGATCGAGACCATCCTGGCCAACATGGTGAAACCCCATCACTACTAAAAATACAAAAATTAGCTGGGCGTGGTGGCGCCCACTTGTAGTCCCAGCTACTCGGGAGGCTGAGGCAGGAGAATTGCTTGAACCTGGGAGGCAGAGGTTGCAGTGAGCCGAGATCGAGCCACTGCACTCCAGCCTGGCAACAGAGGGAGACTCTGTCTCAAAAAAAAAAAAGAAAAGAGAAACAGGGCGGAGCACAGTGACTCATGCCTGTAATCTTAGCACTTTGGGAGGCCAAGGCAGCCGGATCACATGATCAAGAGATCGAGACCATCTTGGCCAACATGGTGAAACCCCATTGCTACTAAAAATACAAAAATTAGCTGGGTGTGGTGGCACACACCTGTAGTCCCAGCTATTTGGGAGGCTGAGGCAGGAGAATCGCTTGAACCCAAGAGGCGGAGGTTGCAGTGAGCTGAGATCATGCCACTGGACACCAGCCTGGCGACAGATTGAAGACTCCGTCTCAGAAAAGAAAAAGAAAAAGAAAAACGTTAGGTGATTTTCTGTAAGACAAATTGTATTAGTTTATTCAAGGCACTAGGCACCAATAAGGAAACACTTAGCCCAATGAAGAAAATAACATCAGGAGGTTTGGAATAATTAATTAATCAATAGTGAATGACATAATTAACTTAAAATTTAACAAGTAATTAAGATAATGAATGAATAATGAGTGGGTACTCATGGAGAGGCAGAGTACAGGCTGGTAGGGAGTGCGTGAGGAAAGTGGGAGTCAGTTTGAAGACTACGGCCCTGGCTCCAAGTGCATAGGCCCTGGGAACGGAAGCAGAGAAAGTATCACCTTTATTTTCTTTAATCCCCAAGAAGAAATAAATATTCAATAAATATGTTATTTTTTATTTTTATCCTTGCCAGCAGAAGGTCAATCAATAAATATGTTACATACCTTTGTCTGGAAGGCGTTGTGCTGTCTACTATCCAAGAATGGTGGCAGCCGGCTCAGCTCATTGCTGAGCTCATGGCTCGGGATCATGAGAATGGACACAGTGTATGTGCACTGAGCACCCGCTCATGCCAGGCACTGACCGGCAGTATCTCATCTTGTGGAACCTTCACCAACAGCCCTGAAGAGAAGCTATGTCATCTCCCTTTGGAGGGGAGGAAATGAAGCTCAGAGAGTTAAACACTCTGCTCACAATTATTTAGAGGCCAAGTCAGGGGCAAAATTTCAAGTTGACTCCCAAAGTTCATGCCATACAGGCACTAGTAAGTCTGATATGCATCCTCAGATGAATGATGTGTGTCCTGGAAACAACAAGCATTTTTCTTAACTGTCTAATTTATCTCATAGGTAACAATATTGTAACAATGATTACATAGCATTTTTAAAAATTATAAGCAACAAAAACCTATCATTGAAATTTGAAGGCCACCCAATGTTATCCCTGCCTTACTATTTTACAGCCTATGCCTTCTTCCTGTCTGTTTGCTTTCATTCACAAACATTTCACTTCATTTGTTGTTTTCCTTTTCTCCTATATGGATATTTCTTGCAGTTATTTTGCTTCTTGACCCTGGCCATACCCCTGAAACTCTACCTTTGCTGCACTAAACAAACTTGATTTTGACATTGTGTAATGTTGAGTGTTCTTCTACTACCTTTCCCCAGATCAGGAGGAATGACCCCCTACTAAGAACGCATTCATCAACTAATATTTAGTGAGTTCCTAAAAAGCACATCAGGCAGTAACAATAAGGCCTCAGTTCTGAGAATATAAAAAGGAATATAGGCTAAGCTCAGTGGCTCACACCTGTAATCGCAACACTTTGAGGCTGAGGTGGGAGGACCACTTGAGCCCAGTAGTTTGAGACCAACTTGGGCAACATGACGAGACACTCATCTCTACAAAAATTACAAAAATAGCCAGGTATGGTGGTACGCACCTGTAGTCCCAGCTACTTGGGAGACTGAGGTGGGAGATCACTTGAGCACAGGAGGTTGAGGCTGCGGTGAGCCATGATCATGCCACTGCACTCCAGCCTGGGCAACAGAGTGAGACCTTGTCTCAAAAAAAATAAAATAAAATAAAATTAATATTATCACCTTGGCAACATCTGAATTGCAAAAAAGCAAAATCAAGTGGTCGCCCATGGTTCAGGGGAAGTGGGTGAAGGGATGAATAGGTGAAGCATAGGGGCATTTTAGGACAGTGAAACTATTCTTTGTAATTTTGTAATGGTGGCTACATGACATTATGCAAGTGTCAAAACACACAGAACTGTACAACACAAAGAGTGAACCTCACTGTAAACTGTGGGACTTTAGTTAGTGATCATGTATTAATATTGACTCATTAAGTGCAATAAACATGCACACTGACGCAAAATGTTAGTAATAGGAGAAACTGTGTGTGGGAGGAGCACATATGGAACATTCTGTATTATTGGCTTAATTTTTTGATAAATCTAAAATCATGAGCTTCATGTCAGGGTAAGAAAAAATAAAATAAAATAAAATCATTACAAGAAATAAAGTCTACCGATTTTTAAAAAGTAAAATCATCAGTATGAAAAAGGACCAAATAGAAAGTTTAGAAATGAAAAAATACAATATAACAAAGTAGTCCCACAGTTGGGATTAACAGCTAATTAAAAATGGATGAAATGAAAATTAACCTATTGCAAGATGGGCCAGGGGAAAAAATACTATCCAGAATGAAGCATAGAATGTGAAAGGGATGAAAAATACAAAAGGAGAGAATTACTGGCATAAAGAATAAAGTGAGAAGGTCTTACAAACATTCAACTGGCATCCCTGAAAGGAGAATAATAATGGGGCAACATTTAATCTAAAGAAAGTAAAATCACTCACTCCTGTAATCCCAGTACTTTGGGAGGCCAAGGCAGGTGGATCACTTGAGGTCAGGAGTTCGAGACCAGCCTGGCCAACATGGTGAAACTCCATCTCTACTAAAAATACGAAACTTAGCTGGGTGTGGTGGCACGCACCTGTAGTCCCAGCTACTCAGGAGGCTGAGGCAGGAGAATTGCTTGAACCTGGGAGGTGGAGTTTCCAGTGAGCTGAGATCGCACCACTGTACCCCAGCCTGGGCAACAGAGTGAGACTCTGTCTCAATAAATAAATAAATAAGTAAATAAAAATAAAGAAAGTAAAATAATAATAGAATCTTCTAAAATTGATGAAAGACATCAATCCCCAAACTCAAAAGTCCTATACATTTGACAAAAGGTAAATAAAAAGAAATCTAGGTCCAGAAATCTCACAGTAAAAAATAACACTAAAAGCAATAAGAAAATCTTAAAAGCAGCCACAGAGAATGAAAAACAGCTTCTTTTCAAAAAAAAAAAAAAGCAAAAACAAAAACTCAGCTGACTTCTCAACAGGGACAACAAAAGTCGGGAACCAAAGACGTGAAGTTTTCAATGTACTTGCCAACTTAGCATACTAAAACCATGTTCAAGAATGAGGAGTCAAAATATTACAAAAATTAGCCTGGCATCATGGCGGGCACCTGTAGTTCCAGCCACTCGGGAGGCTGAGGCAGGAGAATTGTTTGAACCCGGGAGGCAGAGGTTGCAGTGATTTGCAAGCCGAGATCTCACCCTTGCACTCCAGCCTGGGTGACAGAATGAGACCCTGTCTCAAAAAACAAACAAACAAACAAACAAAACAAAATTCATCGTAAAATCAAAGGGTGCTCAAAAGAGTGAAACTAGTAACACAGACCTCATGATAGGAGGTCAGTATTAGAAGAAGTTAAAGCAGATGCTCCTGGCAGCAACGATCATAGATGCAAGATGAGAACCGAGGTAGACTCTGTTTCCCCATAGGAACAGCCATGTGCCACTCAATGGGCTCCCAGCTTCCTCCAAAACATTTGATGTTTTATCTTGTGCTTTTAACATGGATGTTGTCCAAAAAGGCTGTAATTCAGATGAGCTGTTGCCCATCTTATGCTCAAAACTAACTGGACCCACTCCCCAGTGACACCCTGAGAGTCCCTTCTCCCTTGACTAGCTTGTGGGTTCACAAAAGTCACTTGACCACCAACCTGTATTGTGAATGTTGCCCTCATTACTGGCAAAGCTGCCATCTTCAGGGAGAAGAGTTGCCTTTGTGGGATTTGAGGAATTCTCTTCCTCCTAGAAGACAAATAATTTTTAGCAACATGAGAGCTGAGTTTGGGAGCCATTGTTTAAGCTTTCCTGTGCTGAGTTTTGTGATAAATCAAGACTTTTGTTTTGTTTTGTTTTTCTTCCTTGCAGAGGAAATCAAATGCAGCCGGCCTCTTTGCAGTGGGCTGAATCTGGTGTGGCAGGAAGTTCAAGTGATGGCTCCTAGGATGGTCTAAACAAAAACACCACCACTGCCTCAAGAAATGGAAACTATTATGCCAGAGCAAAAGGTGCAAGAAATTACCTTTGAGAAATACAGAACTCAATTCCTATCACCTCTTCTTAGATGACAATTCTCATTTTTCCGGTCATTCAGCAAACATGGACTCAGCAGCTGCCAGTATCTGCTGAGCACTCTGCTAGTCAGTGTCCCCTTTAAGGAGCTCACTTTACAGAGGAAGGACAGCCGAACACACCGACTGTTAGAGCCCAGCAGGAACAACACTGTGACACAGGTGAGCCCAGTGTGCATGGGAAGGCACAGAGGAGCCTGCATGCACGTAGGCTGGCTGAAGAAGATGGAGAGTCTCCGGGAAGACTTCAGGACAAAAGGAGCATGATTAAGCTGAAGTGTGCTGGGCAGCGCTTAGCCAGGGAAGATGAGAAGAAGTCTAGAGATTCCAGACAGAAAGAGCAGCTTGTGCAAAGGCACTGAGGCATGTCAACACGCAGTCCCTCAAGGAACTGCAGGTTCTGGGCTCCAGGGAGCCTAGAGAGATGAATGAGATGAGGTCAGAGAAACAAATGTGCATATCTAAGTCATTTATTTTCATTTCGTTTCTTTTTTTTTTTTTTTTTTTTTTGAGACGTTTCACTCCCATCACACAGGCTGGAGTACAGTGGCGTGATCTTGGCTCACTACAACCTCTGCCTCCTGGGACCAAATGATCCCCCTGTCTCAGCCTCCTGAGCAGCTGGGACTACATTCGTGTGCCACCACACCCAGCTAATTTTTGTGTTTTTAGTAGAGACGGGCTTTCACCATGTTGGCCATGCTGGTCTCAAACTCCTGACCTCAAGTGATCCACCCACTTCGGCCTCCCAAAGTGCTGGGATTATAGGCATGAGCCACCGCACCTGGCCTAAATATGTTTTTGTACAAATATTTGAAACTATAGCCCTATACCTGTGGGAAGTAAAATAATTCCTCAGGTGTGTGGCCATGTCACCATATTCATTTTTGGTAGATGGAGGTTCCAGAGTGTGACAGAAATATGAATGATAGTGAAAATTTAGGCAGGTCACAAATTTTGTTGCAATACAAATTGCAGCTGTATGATCTTGAGCAAATTGCTTAACTTCTCGAGGGCTCCATTTCTTTATCTATAAAACAATATAAAACATTGACTCCATAGGTTTATGACCATAGCAGTGTTTCATGAGTTTTGTGAGCATATGTGACGGAATGCTAATAACACTTGTATTAGTGTTTAGTATTAGCATCATTATCATCCTAATCTGCATCATCACTATAAGGTTAGTAACTCTTCCCAACCCTCTATATGAGGAGAGGAGGAGAAATGGAAAGGAAAGAATAGAGAAATAGATAGGAATGGAAGGGAGGGAGCAGAGGGCTCCTGAATCCCAGAGCTTCTGGGGACCATTGACAGGGGAAAGCCTGAGTGGAGAATGAGGAGGAAGATGGGGGGCATTTGGCTAAGCTGCAGATGGGGAGGCAAGGGAACGCGGCCAGTTGTGAGGTGGGCAGATAAATAAAAAAGTCTTTGTGAATCAATATTCTATGACTCTCGGTTATGATCACACTCTTCTGATTTTTTGAAATAAAACTTCTGGAACAAGGAAATCCTAAATTGCTAAGTGTATTCAGGTTTCATACTGCTTTTCAATGCCCTTAAAGCCTGAACTCAAGTGCTAGCTAAAAGGAAAACCAGAGGCAATGTATTTGCATCATTTCAAAATGCTGAGTGTGTAAAACATGGCTAAATACATAGTTTTTTTGTTGGGTTTGGTTTTTTTATTTCTGTTTTTGAGAAGGAGTTTCGCTTTTGTCACCTAAGCTGGAGTGCAGTGGCTCGATCTCGGCTCACTGCTATCCCCGCCTCTCAGGTTTAAGCGATTCTCCCACCTCAGCCTCCTGAGTAGCTGGGATTACAGGTGCTTGCCACCACACCCAGCTAGACTTTTTTTTTTTTTTTTGTATTTTTAGTAGAAACAGTGTTTCACCACTTTGGCCAGGCTGCTCTTGAACTCCTGACTTCAGATGATCTTCCTACCTCGGCCTCCCAAAGTGCTGGGATTACAGGCATGAACCACCATGCCTGGCCAAAACATAGTTTTAACAGTATATATCACCCCCAATTAAATAGAGCCAAGTCCTAATTTAGGAATACCTGTCTTAAGTCACATCTGACAATTGTGGAGATGAAAAGGCGAGGTTGAGCCTTCACCCTGAGCCCCTGCAGCCAGAAATGTTTCTATACCCCTAGCCAGAGACGCTGCTCCTGTGGGGAGGTGAGCAAGTCATACTCACGAGGCTCCCTGCCCTTTTCTCTCCTCAAGGTGTGTGGCAGGTGTGGGTGGGAGTCGCTAGGGAAGGAGAAGGGGGAAGGAGAGTGGACAAAGGGAACACGAGACAAAGGCACTGTCCTGACCTGTTTCCGTTGCTATAACAAACTACCTGAGACTGGGTAATTAATCAGTAATAGAAATTTATTTCTCACAGTTCTGGAGGCTGGGATGTCCAAAATCAAGCTGCTGGCAGGTTTTGTGTCTGATGAGGGCCCCAGTCTCTGCTTCTGAGACAGTCCCTTGAATGCTGCGTCCTCACATGGCATAAGGGACAGAAGGTGGAAGGGAAAAAAGGCTTCAGCTAGTTCACTCCAGCACCTTTACAGGGCACCACTCATGAGGGCACGGCCCTCATGACTTAATCACTTTCCAGAAGGCGACACTTCTTAATACTACCACAATGGCGATTAAGTTCCAGCATGAATTTTGGAGGGAACACATTCAGGTATATAGCACTAAATTTTCCTTTTGTCAAACCTCTAGAAACCCTGTTTAACAACAGCCTCAACTCCCAGAACGGCCAACAAAGTCTGATTCAGTGAGGTAGCTCATACCCGTGTTTCTCAAACTGGAACCATGGGCCCTTAGTATCCTTCAAGATATTTATAAGCAATAAACAATGTTAAAAAAAAAATCACATGGGGGGATGGGCTTCTACAGACAATTAAACTTGGAAATACTAAGTTAAATAAAGTTCAACAATCTTATTTACTGCAGGACCTCTCTCAGGTTCTTCAATATAATAATTTGTCTGTGAATCACCAAGACAGAGGTATAATATTTGGGAATTTTTTTCTGTGTTTGTTGTTGTTTTTGAGACAGAGTCTTGCTCTGTTGCCCAGGCTGGAGTGTAGTGGCATAATCTGAGCTCACTGCAACCTCTGCCTCCCAGGCTCAAGTGATCCCCCAAACCTCAGTCTCCCGAGTAGCTGGGACTACAGCATGCGCCACCATGCCCAGCTAATTTTTGTATCTTTAGTGGAGACAGGGTTTTGCCATGTTGGCCAGGCTGGTCTCAAATGCCTGGGCTCAAGCGATCTGCCCACCTCGGCCTCCCAAAGTGCTGGCATTGCAGGCATGAGCCACCTCGCCTGGCCCTGGGAGTTTTTAAGAAAGAAACTTTTTTTCTTTTCTTTTCTTTTTTTTTTTTTTGAGACAAGGTCTGGCTCTATTGCCCAGGCTAGAGTTCAGCGGTGCAATCTTGGCGCACTGCAACCTCTGCCTCCCTGCAATCTCTGCCTCCCAGGCTCAAGCCATCCTCCCACCTCAGCCTCCAGAGTGGCTGGGACTACAGGCACGTGCCACCACGCCCAGCTAAAGTTGCAGGAGTATTGTGCAGAACACTAAACCACAGTGCTAATAATGCCCTACTGATTTAAAAAAAAACAAAACAAAACCTAGCGCTAATTATACTGTTAATCACATACTGTGTTTGAGTGTTGTGCACGTTGAAGAAGGTGTTTAGGCAAGTCTGAAACTATGGTGTGTGAGTATAAATGTCTTGTGTACATCCTCCCCCAGGACACAGCTTCAAATGTACATATAAAAACTTTTTCTTACGGACTATTTCGAACACACACAGAAGTGGAGAGCACAGTGCAATGAGATCCCCGCTTCGGCAGGCATCGGACCTGCCAACCTTGGCTCAGCTGCTCTCCCCACCCCCTACTCCTGCCAACTGGGTTATTTTGAAGCAAATCTCAGACATCATTTTATTTCTTCTATAAATATTTGAAGGTGTATCTCTAAAAAGGATACAAATTCTCTTTATATAACCCTAACACCACACCAACAAATTTTGAAATAACTGAAATAATTTTAAATATTTATCTGCAAGTGAAATTGTCAAATAGGCAACAGTCAAAAGTTTATTGAGCACTTACGATGTGCCAGGATAAAAGCTTTATCAGCTTACTTTCTTTCATTATTTATTTATTTGAGATGGAGTTTTGCTCTTGTTGCCCAGGCTGGAGTGCAATGGCGCGATCTCTGCTCACTGCAACCTCTGCCTCCCGGGTTCAAGCGATTCTCCCTAGTAGCTGGGATTACAGGTGCCCGCCACCATGCCCGGCTAATTTTTTGTATTTTTAGTAAAGATGGGGTTTCACTATGTTGGCCAGGCTGGTCTCAAACTCCTGACCTCAGGCGATCCACCCGCCTCAGCCTCCCAAAGTGCTGGAGGGAGGTGTGGAGGGAGGGGCGTGGGCGGGATCCCGGGCTGGGCCCGGCACTCGCGGGCCAGCGCCAGTTCCCGGTAGGCTTGGACTCAGCGGGGCCTCACTCAGAGCAACCAGGCGGCACCACCGGCCCGGGCAGTGACGGGCTTAGCACCCAGGCCACCAGCTGCAGAGGGTGTGCCTGGTCAGCAAGCAGTGCCGGCCCGCTGGCACTGCACTCGAATTCTCGCCGGGCCTCAGCTGCCTCCCCTCGGGGTGGGCAGGGCTCAGGACCTGCAGCCCGCCATGCCCGAGCCCCCGCCCCCCCCCCCGCCCCGCCCGAGGCTCCAGCACAGCCCCAGACGCCCTGGAGAGCGCTGCCTCCTGTGCGCTGCCAGGCCGGATCCCATCCACCGCCCAAGGGCTGAGGAGTGCGGGGACATGGGGCGGGACTGGAAGGCAGCTCTGCCTGCAGCCCCAGTGCGGGCGGGATCCACTAGGTGAAGCCAGCTGGGCTCCTGTGTCTAGTAGGGACTTGGAGAACCTTTATGTCTAGCTAAGGGATTGTAAATATACCAATCAGCACCCTGTGTCTAGCTCAAGGTTTGTAAATATACCAATCAGTATTCTGCATGTAGTTAACCTAGTGGGGACTTGGAGAACTTTTTTGTGGAGTACTCTGTGTCTAGCTAAAGGATTGTAAACGCACCAATCAGCACTCTGTGTCTAGCTCAGGGTTTGTAAATACACCAATCAGTGCTCTGTGTCTAGCTAATATAGTGCGAACTTGGAGAACTTTTATGTCTAGCTAGAGGATTGTAAATGCACCAATCAGCACTATGTCTAGTTCAGAGCTTGTAAAAGCACCAATCAGCACCCTGTCAAAACGGACCAATCAGCTCTCTGTAAAATGAACCAATCAGCTCTCTGTAAAATGAACCAATCAGCTCTCTGTAAAATGGACCAATCAGCTCTCTGTAAAATGGACCAATCAGCTCCCTGTAAAATGGACCAATCAGCAGGATGTGGGTGGGGCCAGAAAAGGCAATAAAAGCAGGCTGCGTGGGCCACTCAGCGGCAAGTTGCTGTTGCTACTTTACGGGGTTGGGTAGGCATTGTTGTTCAGCTGTTCACAGTATATCTTGATGTTGCTCGCTTTTTGTGTCTGCGTGGCGTTTGTGAGGTGTTAATACTCACAGCGAAGGTTTGCAGCTTATCTCTTTAAGCTAGCGAGACCACCAACCCATCATGAAGGAAGAAACTGGGCACATCTGAAGGAACACACTCAAACATATCATCTTTAAGAATCGTAACACTCACTGCAAGGGTCCATGGCTTCATTCTTGAAGTCAGCGGGACCCAAGAACCCACGAATTTGGGACATACTTGGACCACGGACTCTTAAGGCAGTCTGCGTGTCAGGTGGGTGCTGGTCATGCTGATGGCAGCCACGGTCAATGTGTGGCTGCACCCGAGTCACTCTCCTTGAGGGACTTGTTTCTCCTTTCTCCTATGGGCTCTGTAGGCCTTGTGGTTTGGCTGTGACTCCTGTGATTCCTGCCACGGGGCCGATGCGGTGGTCCTCAGCTGCATAACCATGTTGACAAGGTCCCCAGCCAGACCTCCAACTACTGTGTAATGGGGCCTACTGTACAGAAGTTTTGGGGGTAGCTCTTTTTTCACTCCTGTCAGAGATGGTGATTACTGTGGGTATCCTGAGGGCAGGGGCCACTGCAGCTTATCGTTTCTGAGGTCACCCCACCCCCTCTCATGCAAGAGGCTCATGTGGGTGCTCCCTAAAAATCTGTCCGGTGAACGACTCACCTCTAGCTACCACTTAGCTTAACCATGGGGCATCAAATGTCCTTCAAAATGGTTATCTCCGGAAGGGTGTGGGAACCACCTCCTCCCAGATCCTTACTGAGAAGACAAATCACAGGTATTAGAAACTCATGAACTTGGCTGGGTGTGGTGGTTCACCTGTAATGCCAGCATTTTGAGAGGCTGAGGCAAGTGGGTCATCTGAGGTCAGGAGTTCAAGAGCAGCCTGGCCAATATGGCGAAACCCTGTCTCTACTAAAAATGCAAAATTAGCCAGGAAGGGTGCCAGGCGCCTGTTAATCCCAGCTACGTGGGAGGCTGAGGCAGGAAAACCCGGGAGGCAGAGGTTGCAGTGAGCCAGATTGTGCCACTGCACTCCAGCTTGAGTGACAAAATGAGACTGTCTCCCCCCCCGCCCCCAAAAAAACTCATAAACTTGTGATAAGAAAAGGAAACCTGCTCTAAATGACTCAAGGGAAAAGTTCATTGGTCGGGGTACACAGATGAGCTCCAGGAGAAATTCCTGGACCACACGAGAGGCAGGGAATTGTCGGGGGTCTGCCCCCTCCAGCGCTTCAGACTCGGGTGCTTTTGGCCTCTCCAGCTTCTCTTGCCTTGCCTACTTCTGTGCAAGGTTCTAAGACGTTGTCAATTGGAGTGGCCTGGTTGAGGAACAAGCAGAGGCAGGTGGGAGAGGTCCGTGCCTCTCAGTTCACCTCCACACAGATGGCGGTGAGAGGCACTGGGTAAGTGTTTACGGTCCCAGCACAGCGATAACGTGAAAATAATATTTGAAAAAGACCATCTTAGCCGGGCGCGGTGGCTCAAGCCTGTAATCCCAGCACTTTGGGAGGCCGAGACGGGCGGATCACGAGGTCAGGAGATTGAGACCATCCCGGCTAACACGGTGAAACTCCGTTTCTACTAAAAAAATAGAAAAAAAACCAGCCGGGCGAGGTGGCGGGCGCGTATAGTCCCAGCTACTCGGGAGGCTGAGGCAGGAGAATGGCGTGAACCTGGGAGGCGGAGCTTGCAGTTAGCTGAGATCTGGCCACTGCACTCCAGCCTGGGCGACAGAGCAAGACTCCGTCTCAAAAAAAAAAAAAAAAAAAGAAAAAAGACCATCTTGACAACTATTTTGCATCTTAGTCTGGCCTTGCGGGGTCTTAAGGTTAGTGGTTTTTAAAGCCAGGCTTTGTTTCATAAAGCGAGCTTTAACAATCTTTACACATCTATTGGGATGTATTTACCTTTGTTCTCCAGCAAAGCTCACAGGCAGATGCTAAAGCATCTTTCTTGCTTCCCTCTGCTGGGGAATTCCAATGGGTAATTAGCAGAAGGAGGTCACGTGACCCATTGAAAGGCAGTCTGCTGTCCTTTAGAAAGCTGTGTCAAACATATACTGTATCTGGAGATGCTGTAGTGAAATTCATTTCATGGTGGGGATAGTACCAGGAAATAATTCCATGCAGAACAGCAGGGAGCGAGCAGCTGTTCTAGTACGTTTCTACCAAAGAATAATATGAACCATGAGGACAAATGAAGGTTTATCTTACCCAAAATTAACTAATGCTATCGTTTTAAACTGCTTTTGAAAAATAATTATTTCATGCTTGTAAAAAGCTTTAAAATAGTATTTACACAAATCCAAAGTAATTAGTGTGCCTTTTCTCATTCTTTTGGAAAATTATTTAATTGGGGTAAGATTTATAATTTTGCTCATAGTTATGATTTGGAAAAGTGTCTGTCTTGCTTACATGATGGCTTTAATAAGATGACTTATTAAATTCCTACTAATCATCTGCAGAAAAGGAAACCACTTTTCATTTAGTTTTTGCTTGGTTTTCCATGAGACTTCCAGAAAAATCCCACTTTTAATGCAACAAAAGAATTCAAATGCATTACTTTGCAAATTACAATTTACAAGCATTCTGTGACGAGTGAAGGCTGTTTCATTTCATTCCACACATTCTCAGAGTTCCTCTGCAGATAATGCTATTTGTTATACCTTATGTGGCCAGCATCTCTCTGCAAAAAGGGAAACAGGAAAACTGCATTGGGGAAAAAAACACAGCAATGGGATATCATCATGGTCCTCTTAATCATGGATTTTAGATAAAGAAATGACAGAGAAGTGTTTTATATTTGGAGTTAGGTTTTCTCATTACATACATTCTCCTGAATGCAATGTTCCCATTGATTTCAACTGGGGTAAAAGCCAGATACTTAAAAGGTGAGCGTAGACCAAGGAAAATTGCAACATATGATAGTGATTTGGAATCTCTCCAGTGAGACGGTTTTGCTCTAGTATAGTTTGAAAGTCTCCATAGCTTACTGGTTTAGAGCCCAGGGATCTTAAGGAGTCTCTTCCAGGCTAAATGGAACATGCAGTTGTCTATTCTCTGTAATGCTGTGTCTGTGCAGATGCAGCTACATTGTGCATTCTGGACCAAATCCACTATGCTCATTAGCTTTATTTAAAAGTATATCTATTGCCTGAAGACACCTGGGTACATCCACAGAAAGTGAATAATTGCAAGAATTGAATGAAATTAAGCACCCTAGATCAGAGATGGTTTTGTGCAAGGAGAAGGCACAGCTGGTGCCCTTTTTAGAAGGTGAAATGAGACTAATTAGATAAGCTAGAAACCAATTAGATGGAAGTAGGTAAAATAAGTTACTGTTCAGATAAAAGAGATGTGGTTCTCTACCTTTGTGTATATAACGTGACATAAAACTGGAATTCTACTTGATATAAATCTTAAAATTTATTTTCCTTGTCCTGGTTTAGATATTAGAGCAAAGATGCTCAACCTGGAGATAGAGACTAGATTTTCAGGTACAAGACAGCACATACATGGGTCTAGCAGTCTCCTCAGTGAACACCATAGAATGAAGTTTTTTGTGATGTCACTTCCAGTTAAACATTCTTTGAAAAGAAAATGGATTTTATACCTAATTTCTACTGAGCGAATTATGTGGCTATGTGGTCAACTCAACTGAAAGCTTTAATTATGCTGCTAGTAATAGAGTTGTGTGCAGAGGTAAATGTCCTTTGCGTATTTAGTGTCTTGTTTTTCTAAGACCACCAGAGCGAGCACAAAAGAACCAGCAAGTAGGCAAAGGTCAGGCGCAAAACTGCACGTTTATTTTGGTAACCTAAGGTGTGCGGGAGAAGTCTGTCGGCCTCCGGCAAAGGAGGCTGGCAGAGTCCCCCCGTGGTGGGGCTCTCGGACAGACTTCCCACAGTCCCGACATCCTGACAGGAGTGGGGCTGCAAGAAGGCCGCGTGGCTCAATGGCGGAGAGCGGCTTTTCTAGGAGTGGGAGGGCAATAGGTGGGGCATGGGCGTGTCAGGGGCGTTCCGCAGGTGCGACCAGGTAAATCTTGGTCTCTTCAGATTGACGTCACCTGGCGCATGCCCAGTTGGTCTGCACCCTCCCTGGGCGCCGGCTGCATTTTCGCGTGCGCGGGAAGAGTTGGGGGGGGGGGGATGAAGAACCCGGAAGTGCACCATCTTGCCTCCGTTCGTCCAAACATTTAGCACATTAGGAAGACCTACAATGGGAATAAATCTTCTGAGAGTGTCACTGTATTAGCATGAAACTACTCAGAGTCTGATCTATAAGATGGCTGGTCAAACTAGGGCCACCAGCTGTCACCTGTAATAGATGAAATTAATAGGCTCTTTGGGTGGAGGGTGTAAAATTGACCACATGGCCTCATTTCTAGAGTCTTCTAATCAAGCCTCAAGAGCTCTGAGCCGAGGTAAGATGATGTTTGCTTTTCATAGCATTTAACATTCAATGCAATAGCTAGCAAAGAGACCACTGGTCAACCAGATGGTCATGGTGTCCCTATTGTATCTCCAAGGTCTGTTCCAGTGCCTGGTACTGGTTGATGCTCAGTAAATGTGTAAATATTGTGGTACCAGCAGTGACATAATAAGGCCCTAAATAACAGCAGGCTCTTTCCTTGGTTATTTCCAGTCTGTGGACATGAGCAGGCATATTGGGAAGTTTCCTGGGTGGAAGGAGCTGCTGCAGGACCAGTATGAGAAGGGGAAGGAACCATATTTCCCCCAGCCACTGAGAAGGACCTTCCTGTCCCACTGCAGGAGGACAGGACTTAGCACTCACGGCAAAGCAAATCAGATGAAGGAACCTCACGGGGCTCCCCCTCCCAGTCCAAAGGGATGTGTTATCTCTTCTAGAGACAGGCTGACCTGCAGAGTGAGGCCTTGGAGAGCCCTGCCATATCGCCTCACCTCATTGCTTCATCTTTTTTTCCTGTGGGTTCTTCGTCGTGGTTGCCATTCAGCAGTCTCCCAACTCTTGTTATTCACATAGTTGGCCTCCCATCCTGATATGGATGCTCTTAGGGCACCAGGTGAGGTTCCCCCCAGCCCCTGGCTTGAGAAAGGATGATATGGAGTCAACTGTCCTCTACTGGGTGGCATTTTAAAGCAGCCAGCCCTGAACAAGGAAACTCAGCTGAGAAGATAAATAGGGCTAACAGTGGCCCCATTCACTTGTTGATTACATCATTCCCACTCACTACTATCCCACCCCTACACTCCAAATGCCCCAGGCTTCAGGACCAGGCTGATTCATGAGGCAGTGCCCCAAAGGAGAGTTAGATGCCATCCCGGGTCAGCTCCAGTGACCTGGTTGAACTTAAGGGTCCAGGTTCTGAATGTCCTGCTCTCTCTCTGGAACTGACCTTGGAGCTTCACCCTGGTGATGGTGTTCCTGTGGAAGGGAGGATGCTGGCCCTGGAGATCTCTGGTGGGCCCCAGCAGCTACCTTCCAGGGCTGGCATGTGGGAGGCAGTTGGCAGTTGTTTCCTTTGTTGAATCGATCTCTTTCCTGCTTCCAGAAGTACTTCTCAAACGTGTGTGTTGTGTGTGCGTGTGTTTTGGGGACAGACTTTTTAAAAAACTGCAGTAAAATACATATAACATAAAATTTACCATTTTAACAATTTGTAAGTACACAACTCAGTAGTGTGGTATTAAGTACATTCACATTGTTTTGCAACCATCAGCATCTGTTTCCAGAACTTTCCATCTTCCCAAACTGAAACTCTGTCCCCATTAAAACACTAACCCCCCCCAGCCCCTGGCAACCCCCATTCTACTTTGTCTCTATGAATTTGACTTCTAGGGACCTCATGTAAGTGGAATCATGCTTTTCTGTGCACTTTGTTAGTATGATGTTTTCAGTGTATCCGTGTTGTAGCATGTATCCGAATTTCATTCCTTTCTAAGGGTAAGTAATGTTCTAGTGTATGTATACGTACCACATTTTGTTTATCCATTCGTCTGCCCATAGACGCTTGGGTTACTTCTACCTTTTGGCTATTGTGAATAATGCTGCTGTGAGTATTGCTGTACATGTTTTCATTGCTGCTTTCAATTCTTTTCGGGTATACCCTCAGAAGTGGGACTGGCTGATCATAAGGTAATTCTATGTTTAATTTTTGAGGAACGGCCATACTGTTTCCCTAGCAGCTGCACCACTTTAATATTATATATATTTTTTGAGATGGAGTCTCACCTTGTCGCCCAGGCTGGAGTGCAGTGGCGCGATCTTGGCTCACTGCAGTCTGCCTCCCAGGTTCAAACGATTCTTGTGCCTCAGTCTCCCAAGCAGCTGGGATTACAGGCACCTGCCACCATGTCCGGCTTTTTTTTTTTTGTATTTTTAGTAGAGACGGGGTTTCACCATGTTGTCCACGCTGGTCTCGAACTCCAGACCTCAGGTTATCTGAGCGCCCCGGCCTCCCAAAGTGCAGGGATTACAGGCGTGGGCCACTGCCCCGGGCCAGCTGCACCACTTTAAATTCCCACCCGCAGTGAACAAGGGTTCCAATTTCTCTCCATCCTCACCAATACTCGTTAGTTTCTATGTTTTAAATAATTGCCATCCTCTTGGGTATGGTTTTTATTTGCGTTTCCTAATGATTAATGATGTTGAGCATCTTTTCATGTGCTTAGTAGGCATTTATTTATCTTCTTTGGAGAAATATCTATCCAAGTCCTTTGCCCATTTGTAAACTGGGCGGTTTGGTTTTTGTTGTTGCTAAGTCCGCAAATGTGTTTTTGATCTAGATTGAGAAATCCTTACCCGGAGACTCTGAAGCAGTTAGCAGCCACAGTAAAGGCTGCATGACTGAGCTCTGACTACGCCACAGCCTTGCAAATGAATGCCACTTAATACAATAACCACACAGTTCCCCAAAAAGAAAATGAGTTTGGAGAGGGCCAGCAGCTCCATGTTACACAGCAATGACACTGACATTGACTTGCAGGGTCTGGCTGCAGATATGGGGACTCACGTTGAGGTGGCACTGCTCACCTGGAGCCGCACACTGGAGTCACCTGGGACCAGCTTCCTGGAAGTCCCCATGCACCCGCCTGTCAGAAATTGTGAGCTCGGAGATTTTTCAAAACCCCTAGGTCCAGTGATTTCTGGCAACGGCGGGCACATTAGCATCACCCGGGGAGCCTGAAAAAGCAGGTTGGCCCAGCCTGCCCTCGCCCAGACCAATTCATCAGAACCTCTTGGGGCGGGGGCTGGGGTGGGGAGTGGGAGCCAGTTATCAGTATTTTTGAAAACTGCCTGAGAACTCCAATGCGCAAGTAAGTCAAGGACCCCCACGAACTCAACACCGCGACCAGATTGGAAAAGGTGTAAGTTGGTGCTTGTTGTTCGCTTGCCTGTTTGATCGGTTGGTACGGAGGTGGGACAGGCGCTGGGTGCGAGCGGGAGACGGCTCCAGCCCACACCGCAGGATGCAGGGCGGGGTCCGCTCATTCTCGGCGGGGCGAGGGGGTTGGGGAGCTGTGGCCTGCCGGGCTCGCCGCACGCCCTCGCGCACCCGGGCTCGGGCCTGGAGGACTGGGTTTCCGCCCCGCGCCCCTTTCTAAAGTAAACACCGAGGAGCGGCGGTGGCAGGACCGGTGCAACCCAGCGCCGCTCTTTGCCAGCCTCGGTGCTGCAGGCCCGGGACCGAGCCATGGCCGAGGGGGTGCCGGCCTCGCCGTCGAGCCTCGGGGGCAGGCGGGGCCCGCACAGCGGCGTCATCCGGTGGTGAGCCGCCAGGTCCCTGGGACGCCCGGATGGAGGAGGTGGGGCCGGGGAGGGGAAGCGTGGTTCCCGTTACGGCTGCCCTCGGGACGCCAGGTGAAAGCCGGGTGTTAGGAGCGGCCCCAGGCCCAGCGCGGAGGGACCTCCCATGCACGCACACGCGTAAAAGCCCGGGGTCCGAGTCGGCAATGGGGTCGGGCTTCCCATTTGTGGGTTCCCCGTTGTCACCCTTCCCGCGGAAAGCCATCCGGTCTGCCCCGCGGGGGCCCATTGGTTGGACCCTACTTCCATGTACATGCAAAAGCGCCTGGGCATTGGCCAGAGGAGGAAAAGCTTTCTCTTCTTAGATCCAGGATGAGATGTTTCCTCAGTTAAAGCTAAGGAGGTTTTAGCTTTCCACATTGCATTCCACATTGTGAAATTCACTTCTAGCTGTTTAAGTCGAAGCAGAGAAAAAGGGAAAGAAAAATATCCTTAGCCCTTGGGACTGAGTTTGCAGATCTTCTTAAATAGGAAAATAATTGAAACCAGTTCTAGGATCTTTAGTTTTACAAGGTGAATAGCTGTTATGTAACAGTACATTTTTCTGTTTTTAAGTTTCAAAGCATATTTCTAGGGAAGACTTTTGAAAAAGTCATGTGAGTGAAACAAAAAGGGTGTGTTTGTGATTATAACCCTGGCAGGCCTAAACAGTTACCATTTTCCTCCAAGAGAACATTTTTGATGTGTCTTATCTTCAATGAGATTTAAAAAAACGAACACTGAAGCACACAGCATTTTTCAGGGTTACACAGCTGGGCTGGGTTTCTGCTACACTCACTGACCCCAGGCCCTCATGCGTCGTTCTTCTTAGAAGAAAGGACTCAGGATGCCTTTCAATGACTTCAGGTAGCCATTTAGTAAATTAGAGTTTCCAGGGTTTAAATTATACTCCAGAGACTTGAAAGAATAATGAGACTGATTTAAAAATACCTGAACATCCTCCTAAGACCGTTTGTGAACTCACTTCAAATGGTAACCAGGGGGCCTATGATGGTCTAGACCAAGCTTGTCCAACCCTCAGCCTAAGGGCCGCATAGGGCCCAACACAAATTTGTAAACTTTCTTTTCGTTTTTTTTTTTTTTTTTTTTTTGTGATGGAGTCTTGCTCCGTTGGCCAGTCTGGAGTGCAGTGGCATGATCTTGGTTCACTGTGACCTCCTCCTCCTGAGTTCAGGTGATTCTCCTGCCTTATCCCTCCGTAGTAGCTGGGATTACAGGCCTGCGCCATCATGCCCTGCTAATTTTTGTATTTTTGTTAAAGACAAGGTTTCACCATGTTAGCCAGGCTGGTCTGGAAGTCCTGACCTCAAGTGATCTGCCTGCCTCGGCCTCCCAAAGTGCTGGGATTACAGGTGTGAGCAACCATGCTGGGCCTTCATAAACTTTCTTAAAACCCTGAGACTTTTTTGTTTGTTTTGGCTTATCAGCTATCATTAGTGTTTTTTATATGTGACCCAAGACAGTTCTTCCAGTGTAGCCCAGGGTAGAAAAGATTGGACACCCCTGGTGTAGACCGTTTTAGCAGAGGGTGAGACTTGAGTCGTATGTTACAAGTTCTTATCCCTATAGGCCCCTCTTCAAGGTTGGGGAGGTGGAGGCAATGAAAATAAGGGAGGGGTAACCGTTTCATTGGGGAGGGCTGTTCTTTAGACATCCAGTTGATGAGGTAGTATGTTTAACAGATCGTTGAGGCCAGCTGTGGTGGCTCAGGCCAGTAATCCCAGCACTTTGGGAGGCCGAGGCAGGTGGGTCACTTGAGCTCAGGAGTTTGAGACCAGCCTGGCTAACATGGTGGAAACTTCTCTCCACTAAAAATAGAAAAATTAGCTGGGTGTGATGGCAGGCACCTGTAAATCCCAGCTACTCTAAGGCTGAGGCAGGAGAATCACTTGAACCTGGGACCTGAAGGTTGTAGTGAACCAGGATTATGCCATTCCGCTCCAGTGTGGGCAACAAGAGTTGAAACTCTATCTCCAACAACAAAAAAAAAACACCCAAAACAGATGGTTGGCACTAGTGGTTTTAACATCAACATCAAGAACAGCCTCTGGCATTCCAAAGCCTGGAAGGTGTTACCAGTGCTGGAGGAGCAGTGGTGGGTAGTACAGGGTGAGGGGCCTGAGTGCCTGGAGACAACTCTGTTAGCCAGCATCTGAGTGAAAGACCATGGAGGGGCCCAGCTATTGTCCTGTGGAGGAAACCTGCCATTTTCCACATTACTTTGTTGTTTTGTCTTCTAATCAGTCACTTATTAGGTCCTCAGCATGTCTTAGAGACATCAGTGCCATTGTCATCCACACTGGATAAATTCTCCCAGGAGAAAGGTCCCAGGAGAGCTTGGTCAAGTCTCGGGGGCCAGAGGTAATAGAAGTTTTCTGTTTCATGGACAGGAAAGACTGTAGAAACAGGGAGAGCTGGGGTTAAAGCTCTGGGGAGCACAAAGAAATGAAGAATAGTGATCTGACTTCCTTGCTGGGGTGCAGACCTAGCAGGTCTGACCCCTGGCTTCAGACCAGGCAAAACCTAAGCATTATCTAATCCCAATGTATGCTGAGCCCTGGCTGTAGACTACATAACTATTTCTGACATAGACTTTTACAAATTTCTGCAGACTCTGTTGAAATTTTAGAAATACAAATGTATTTGGAAAGGTGCAGAATTCATGGTAGCTTGTGATCAGCTGGAACCAAAAGGGACTCTGGTTCCTAGTTTGGGGGGCTCACGACATTTTTGGTTTTTTTGTCTTTTTTTTTTTTTTTTTTTTTTTTTGAGATGGAGTCTCGCTGTGTCTCCCAGGCTGCAGTAGAGTGGCACTATCTCAGTTCACTGCAACCTCCACCTCCTGGGTTCAAGCAATTCTACCTCAGTCTCCCGAGTAACTGGGATTACAGGAACACACCACTGCGCTCAGCTAATTTCTGTATTTTTAGTGAAGATGGGGTTTTGCCATGTTGGCCAGACTGGCCTTGAACTCCTGACCTCAGGTGATCTGCCCATCTCAGCCTCCCAAGGTGCTGGGATTACAGGCGTAAGCCACTGTGTCCAGTTGCTCATGACATTTTTCTTTAAAGAGTACTCAGAAAATGTGTGAACCACTGGCTAAGTATTTGTGCTGTGAAGTCAGTAATCATCAGATTGTTCATCACTCAATGTGAGGAGAACATCATGAATGGTCTCAAGATCTTAATCTACCCTGTCTGATGGCAAGATCAGGAAAATAGTGTTATTATGCAGGTAAGCAAGGAATCTAGTGATCTTTATCAAGCAGGCTTTATTCCCAAGTGTATCACCAAAGAACATTTTGGTAGTAGAGTTTAAAACCCTTAATCAATGTCACCTGCCAGCAGTTCTGCCAGTCCCCTTTCAGTCTCTCCTTGGAGCCCCAGGTGGTTGGAAGTCAGGCTCACCTACAGCAGGTATTCTGTGCAGCCACTCTGCCAACGTCAGCATCTTTCTTGCTTCCATTCCAGATTTTGATGGTAGACAAAAAATGATAAGAGCTTCTATGTGCAAGCCAGGGTAGTAGGCACATCATGTGCTTGTTTTCTAATCACAAAAACTCTCAGATGTCTCGAGTCAGAATGGAAACCCGGGTCTTTGAGGTTCGAAGCCCAGGGTAAGAGTCATGATCGTAATTTCCCATGTGTGTGGACACTGAAGGTTGAGGCAACTGCTGGGTGACAAAGTCCACTTTCAAACTTTCTGCTTGTCCAGTTACTGTATGCTGACTGGCTGCCATTGATCGGTCTCTGTGATTTGGCTTAGAATGTTGGGCAAATGACTACAGACACATGGTCAGAGACCAGATGAATCTCGTGGAACTGCCAGTACCAAGGCAGCCACACAGAGCTCACATGTAAAGGTAGCCCTTTCTTTACATGTGTGGTATAGAAAGGACTCTTGGCCACAGACCTTTACTGTCATTCTTATTAAGAGTATTATTTGGCCTTCCTACTCCACTTAGGCAACAGGCAGGCTCGGTAGTATTTTGAAATTGGAGGACAGCAATTCATAGAGACTTAGAAGAAATGAGCGGCTGTCACAGGAAAGAACAATCAGCAAACATGGAAAACTGGAGTTCATTTTAAGGAGTTTGTATTTTTTACACTTCTTTTTTAAGGAGAGCGTTCCATAACTAAATCTGGAGTAACTATGAATAAACAAGTGAGTTTGAATTCAATGCACATCACATTTTGCTGCAGTTTCCTGGATTTAGCCAACACTTTTCTGGGATACTTCCAATATTGAGTTTTTCATATATCAACAAGTAGTATCTTAACAAAAGAAATATAAGCCAGGTGCAGTGGCTTGTGCCTGTAATCCCAGCACTTTGGAAGGCCAAGGTGGGAGCATTGCTCAACAACAGGAGGTCAACACTAGCTTGGGCAACATAGTGAGACCCTGTCTCTACACAGTTTTTTTTTTTTTTTTTAAGTATCTGGACATGGTCACACGCCTGTAGTCCTAGCTACTCAGGAAGCTAAGGCAGGAGGATCCCTTGAGCCCAGGAGTTTGAGGATGCAATGAGCTATGATTGCACCACTGTACTCCAGAGGGAGTCTCTCTTTCTCTCTCTCTCTCTATATATATTTATGTGTATATGTATATATGTGTGTATATGTGTATGTGTGTGTGTATATATATCTGTATGCTGACTATATATGAATCTGCCACTCCCCCACCCCACCATCCCACCAATAGATATCACCCTATACTCAACTTTGAGCCAAATAATTGGTGCGGTAGCAGTTGCATTTAAACCATAGTGAAGTATCTGAAGTGTCATGTTCCCACATTGATTTAGGGAAGCATCCCAGAAAAAATCTACTTCCTTGGTGTCTGTGCTGGGTTGAATAACATCTCCCCAAAAAAAACTCATGTCCACCCGGAACCTCAGAACATAACCTTATTTGGAAACAAGATCTTTGTAGATGTAATTAGTTAAATGGAAGTCATCCTGAATTAGGATGGGCTCTAAATCCAGTCACTGGTATCTTGATAAGAAAATTCACAGAGATACTAGCCATGCGCGGTGACTCAAGCCTGTAATCCCCGCACTTTGGGAGGCTAAGGTGGGCGGATCGCTTGAGCCCAGTTCAAGACCAGCCTGGCCAACACGGCAAAACCTGTCTCTACTAAAAGAATACAAAAAAGAAAAGCAATAAAATTCACAGAGATAACAGACACACAGGGAGAAGGCCATGTAAGACATAGGCAGGAACTGGAGTGAAGCCGAAGAACACCGAGGATTTCCAGCAATCACCAGAAATAAGGAGAAAAATATCCAGCAAGGTCTCCCTCAGAGCCTCTGGAAGGAACCGACCTTGCTTGGCACTTGGATTTTTAGGCTTCCAACTTCCAGAACTGTGAGAATCCATTTCTGTTGTTTGAGGCCCCTGGGCCTGGGGTAATTTATTACCCCAAGAAAACGTTGCAGGGTCAGAGATTCCCCCATTCGTTATGTTCATGTGTCTTTTTTTCTGGAAAGCCAGTGGGGTTAACAATTGTGACTATATCCTTTAGTTCCCAAGGAGAGTAAATTTGGCCCCAGTGTGCCTCATTTCAGAAGATAAGCTGTATACCACCCATATACCCATCTAAAGCAAAATACCTATATTTTGCTCTAGAAAAACAAATGCCAAGGGCATGTATTGTCTGTAAAGTCTCTGCTAAATAAATATTCCTCTTTGTTTAAGAGTTATACTGGCTTGCTTTGTGGGTTTTTTTTTTTTTAAAGAACGACGGTCCATCCCACTGGGAAAGGAAGGTTGTAGCTGGATGTCACTACGGACACTTTGTGACCCAGGCCACTTCGCCACTCACCCCCACACCGACATACTGCTGCTGGAACAGGCACCTGGCTGTCCCCAGGGGCCGGGGGTGGTCTGTGAACCTCAGCCAGAGCCCCTTATTGGTAAGGAATACACTCTGCCCCCAGACCGGGAGCACTGGTGTAGTTGAAGGTATCACTTTGAGCAGAGGTCACAGGCACTGCTGCATTCGCTCTGTGCTGCTTTGGCTCTGTACCCAGTAGGGGAGAAAGCAGAGCAAAAGCACTCTGCCTCTCTCGGTGTCTCTTGGTGTCTTGCGTTTTACACCTCATTGCAATTCAAAGAATCCACACATAATGGCCTGCCCTAAACCATGGGTTTAAGAACCATGCAAGCAACTTCTTCAGAGGAACAGGAATCAGAGAGGGAAGGATGTGAAAATGGGGCCTGGGAAGCCAGGCTGGCTCCTGCGGTCACCTGCAGGGTGATAGGCTTTCCCTGGGTATTGTTTTGTGTCTTATTCATAAAGTAGAATAAATAATTCTCCACTTTGTAGTTACGTAGCTCTTGGCCGTAGCCTTTATAAAGGTCTGTGAAACAGTGTCTACTGAAGTCCTCATTTGAACTTCTTTTAGCATGCCAACCTGCCAGGAAACAAACAAAAACACACACTTTATGGGCTTTTGATCTTCTAAAAGCCACAGTCAATATACTTAACACTGGCCTAAGGACAAATGGGTACATTCGTGATGCTGGTTGTGAGCCTTCGCAGGGATTCATCCAATGAATTAAGACGTTTCATTTATTGGAACCTCACACACATCTTGACCATTGATTTTGACAAAATATTTTGCTCCAGAAAAACAAATGGCAGTTTCCTCTTCCTTGTCCTCCTCTCCTCCAGGTTGGTCGACAACTTCTGCATTTGCAAAGGGTGCGGTGTCCCTCACTGTTTCATGTATGAGATTTACGTGGAGACCTGTGGGCAAAACACTGAGAACCAAGTCAACCCAGCCACCTTTGGGAAGGTAAGTTGTTGAAGATTAAGAACGCTCTCTTGACTGAGTGCAAAAAAGGGAAGCAAGTTAATGGAGGAAGTGTTGCAATGTATTTGGGTCTAATGGATTTTCAGTGGGTATCTTTGGCTTTCTTCCCACCAGCTGGTCAACATCCTTCAGCTAATTGAAGAGCTGTCCTGTTAGCCACTTCCCTTTGTCCACACTTCATAGTGAGGGGCCAGGAAGGATGAGGAATGGGTAGCACCTAAGGGAATGTAATTATGGCAGCTCCAAGCACTCCTCAGGGAGCCAGGTTTGCTGGGATAGTATTCCCTGCAGAGAAATGCCAAGTTCTGAGAGACGCATTGGCACCACACAAGCTAAGAGCCACTTTGTGATATCGGACAACTGATGTTTCTTACAATTGAGTTGTACTGAGAGAACTCATTGGCTCTTAAAATATCTCCTCTGGGGGTTAAGATCTTTGGTTTTTTTTTTCTAAGACAGAATTTCCCTCTTGTTGCCCAGGCTGGAGCAGTGGTGCGATCTTGGCTCACTGCAACCTCCACCTCCCAAGTTCAAGTGAGCCTCCTGCCTCTTGCATCTGTATGTCCAGGAGTGAACTTGCAGCATTAGGGGGCGCATGGCTGACTGACATCCAGGAAATGTGGCCAAACCATTACCCTCCCCCGCCCCAGCAATCCTGTGGATTTCTATTTTACTTGCAAAACATCGAAATGATTAGATCCATTCTCCCAAACACAGACTTCATCTTTGAAACTTCTGGTCATTTGTCGAAGTTCTACACTTCTGATAATCACAGAATCTTCTAATATGGAGGCTGCTTACATATTGGAAACAACTGTTCACCTCTCCCTGTCTTCCGTTCACCTCTCTGCCCACCTGTTTCATTATGACTCCAATTATTGATGTTTCTCTTAAAGGTGGCCCCAAGGGTGTAACCCACTGCCTCAGATGTGCTCAAAGGACAAGAACGCTTACCTTTATTTGGCTACTGTTGGCTTTTATTTTTCTGTATCTGTTCACTTTAAAGTTGTAGTCAACAGAATCAACCCTTAAGTATTTTTTTCTAAAGAGTTGAAATTAAGGTAAGCCTCCCAAAACAGTCTTGTAAACTGTAAAATATTAACAGTCTATATAAATACAAAATGTTGTTGTTATCAGTTATCATCATGTAATTAACTATTTGAACCCAAGAGTAGCTATTCTCTTATTCCTATTGTATTTTACCTCTTCAATTTTTTTGTGCTGTTTGTTTGTTTGTTTTTTTGAGACAGAGTCTTGCTCTGTCGCCAGGCTGGAGTGCAGCGGCACAATCTTGGCTCACTGCAACCTCTGCCTCCCAGGTTCAAGCGATTCCCCTGCCTCAGCTTCCCAAGTAGCTGGGACAACAGGCGTGCACCACCACGCCCAGCTAATTTTTTTGTATTTTTTTTTAGTAGAGACTGGGTTTCTCTGTGTTGGCCAGGATGGTCTCGATCTCCTGACCTCGTGATCTGCCCACCTCAACCTCCCTAAGTGCTGGGATTACAGGCGTGAGCCACTGTGCCCGGCCACCTATTCAGTTTTGATCTGCAGTTCTATTTCTCACCATGTTCTTGAATCACAGGTGGTTCATCCAGTCTTCCCAATCTGCTGAAGCGGCTGTGTTTGAAAAGTGTGTCTTTTATCAAGTCATCTTGCTAGGTAACTCTAAGGTTTTCCCAGTAGCTGGGAAATCCCCCAGCTGCTATCATCCAGCTCATATTTTACCATTTCATCACTTTGAATACTGGGAAACGTCATCCAAGGCTGAGCTGAGTGCTGGGTATCCTGGCCCCTGCAGCCTTTTCCCATCCGGCCATCTACCACCCTTATCAGAGGGAAGTGGGTGACTTTGACTTGATGTGTTTTGGCTCCATGGGATTCCTACCTCCTTTTCTAACATAGCAAAAACTCTTTTTCACGATCTTTTAAAGATCTTTTTATAAGGTTGTTTCACCTTCATGGTAATTCCACTGCAAAGCATTAGAAAAACAGTTAAAGAGACTCCAGTGTGTGACTGCATGCAGCTAGGCGGCATTTTTTATCTCAATACTCTAGGATTCCTTTCAAATTCCCGCAAGATGCCAAGGTACTAACTTTCAGCTCTTGGAAATTTGCCTGAAAAATGGGCCACATCAGTTGAGCTGGTATTGGGAAGGGTCTCCTCTCCGTGCTGCTGAATTGGTGACGAAATGGAGAAGGGAGGGGAAAGGAAAAGGATATGATCCCAAAGCGTGTTTACAAGAGAAACAACAAAATCCGCAATTCTCACTTCCTCCCTCCTCCCCTGGGAATGGAGTCAGTTTCTCGCCAAGTTCCTGTGCAGATGTTGGAATGTTGCTTGCTCTTTGTGACTGTACTGGGCATATGATGGGTAAGACTCATTCCTGGTACAAGTGATATTTTACATGGATTAGGGAATTTCCAGAAGGCTGACTTCCTCTTTTGAAATAACATTTACTGATGATTTTCTGATAATAAAAGGACTACATCCCCTTTGTAGGTAATGTGGAAATTAGAGGAAAACATGTAAAAAGAAGAAAATGAGTGCCGGCTATCACTTCCCTGTCCAGAGATATAGGCACGTGTGTGTAGTTCATTTGCAGACGTGCACACTCACTCATGCGCACATATGGGACCGGCAGGAGCTGGAGAAGTAACCACATGGCGACTTCATCTTCCTGTTCTGTGTCTGAAGGTGTCCAGTGGCTGGTTCTTCCCCAGTTCCTGAGTGAGCATTTGAGCAATCAGCATGACCTTGCTGGAAACTCTTGGATGACACCAAGTCTTGTTGTCACTGTAACTACCCAGCAATGTCATCAGTCTGGTGCTTAGAGTATCCAATCCCAGGTAATATCAAAACTCTGAACTTGCTTTAAAGTAGAGCTGTTTCCCCTCCAGCTTGGTATCTTGCTACAGAGAACTAGGCCTGGGGCTCTTCCCTCCCTCTGCCTCTTCCCGCAGCTCACCAGGTGTGGCCTCACCCCTCTGGGAGGGAGAGAAGGAGGTAAGTGGCTGGACAGTTCTTATTTTATGGCTGCAGGCTCTGGGGGCAGGCGGACCCTGTCTCCCGGTGGTGGTGTTCAGGGCCCCTTTGCGACTGTCCGAACACGCATCCCCAGGCTTGGTGAAAGACCCTTTCCAGCGGTCATGTGCTGCTTGCCCAGCAGGCTACCTCCCAGGGCTGCTGTGGCTGACCGCCTTCCAGGGGGCCTCGCAGGGCAGAGTCTGGGTTCTCCCACATGCCAGCTCTTTCATGGAGAGGACACAGCCATTCTCAGCCTGCACAGATGGTGGGTGAGCCGGCTGAACCCACAGCTGCACCCATCTTTTCCACTCCCCTGCCAGAGCCGCTGGCCAGCCTTGCCCTCACTGCCCACCAGGAGTCTGATGCCGCTCTTTGAGTGACTCAGGCCTGAGGGGGCCCACAGCCCTCCCACACCAGAGAAGAGGGTGATCTCGAAGTCAGAAAGCCCCTTATGCGTGCTCTTCTCTTTACCTCATTGTGGGGGATTAGTGTTAAGGCCTTCTGTAGCTTTCCATAACCACATTTCAGCTAACTACCCGAGGATACAAGTCCCCTAGGGTATGCATCTCACAATTCACTTTATGGCGTGTTATCTGCTATCTTTTTGCCTCATCCTGTCATATAGAGGCTGCAAGGCTAGATGAATTGAAAGACCGATGTGTAGATGGATGATGGACAGACAGATAATTAGACAAGAGGACCCCTCAGAAGACTTTCTCCTTCCTAATTGATTTTTGTCTCCTCTTTGGGCCTTGAGTACTGCACGGCCTCTTATTGCTTTCTTACCTCCTGGCCACACCTATTATAAGGACTCCTTTTGACAAACTCTTCACTTGAATGAAAATAACTGATAAATAGGTAGATAGACACAGGCAGGCAGAGACAGATAGCCATCAGGTAACATGATAAAATTTTTAACAGCACCAAGTCTGGAATGGAACTTCTTAGACTGTAACCCTGGGTAAGATAACCATCTTGTTTCCACTTCATCATATGTAAAGTGAGGATATTAATAATAGTAATATTAATAATAGTACCTACCCCATGAGGTTCTTTTAAGAGATGAATGAGAAACACATGTAAAGAGAATAAAACAGTCCTGGGACGTGGAAAGCACCCAAGAAATACTTTTATCATTCTTTTTGCCTCAAATACCATAAACATTTTCACATTAAGATATTTTCAAGTGCATCTTGTATAATAGCTGTGAAATATTTTGGGGGGTGTACCATAATTTAAGCATATCCCCCCTTTTTTTGAGGTAGAGTGTTGCTCTATCACTTAGGCTGGAATACAGTGGTATGATCTCAGCTCACTGCAACATCTGCCTCCTGGGCTCAAGCAAGCCTCCCACTTCAGCCTCCCAAGTAGCTGGGACTACACGTGTGCCACCACACCTGGCTACCTTTGTTTTGTTCGTTTGTAGAGACAGGGTTTTGCCAAGTTGCCCAGTCTGGTCTTGGACCCCTGGGCTTAAGCAATGCACCCGCGTTGGCCTCCCAAAGTGCTAGGATTACAGGTGTGAGCCACCGTGTCCAGCCTAACCATATCCCTTATTGGAAATATAGGTTGTCTATAATTTTCCTCTGTTTTAAACACTGTAAGTCCCCATCCATATCTGATCATTTTTTTAGGATAGATCCTCACATATGGCCTGCTAAATTGCTTTTTGCAACCCACTGTAAACACTTGCAGTCAGTTCCCATCCCTGATGATAATTCATGGTGTTCTTAACACAAATTCATAACATTCCTACCCCAGAAAACTTGTTGGGTAAAAACTAGAATTAGCTGTTTCTACTTGCATTTATTGGATTATAAGGTGAGCACTTTTGCATGTGCTTTGGTCATGTGTATATTGTGTGTACATGTTACCACCAGACCATTTTCTATTGGGGTGTATTTCCTATTGATTTGTTTGAATTCTGTCTATATTCAGGATATAATTTTTAACTTAATTATATTTTCTGCAAGTTATCCCAGTTGATTTTTTCATTTTAACTGTGTTGTATTTGCTTTCTATATTAAAATGAAATCACAGGATAGTCTGGGGTTGGGGTGACTCAGTATTATTAAATGTACAGAGTATTATGTTGCCCGACAATCAGGCACTTTACTTCTGCTTTTCTCTCCCAAACACCCGATTATTTCTCAGGGCTAGAATCTGAGCCTGCTGCCTACTTTCTCATAATTTTAGGTACTTAAAATGTGTGTCTTGATTTTGCTTTGCAACTAAACATATAGGAAGGCTTTTCAATGATTTTCTTAAGTTAGAGGAGATGAAATTGTCAGAATCTCTTATTGACAACAGGAATTTCTAGCCTCTAATTCTGCATTTAGATTTGGCTGACTTTCCCTTTTGTCGCCTGTCATTTTTCTCCTGTACATTTTGGTTCTCCTTCCCTGAAAGACCCACCACATTTGGAGGCATGACCAAGGTGTTAATTGTGTCAAACTTGCCCACTCTGCTCTTTTGTCTTGCCTCCTCATCCCGGCTTACGTGGGCTTCCTGCAGGAAGAGGTAGGACCTGGAGCCAGAAAAGAGGAAAAATGGTTCACATTTCCATCGAATCCCACTGCTTGGGAGCTAATTAAAAAAAAAAAAGGGGGGGGGGATGCAACATGAAACCAGGCAGAAGTGAGGGCTGAATGATTATGGACGGCGTATAGAAAAAGAACAAATAATTACTTGACAGCTCCAAACAGCATGGCTTCCCTGCTGTGTTTTGTAATTTCATGATGATCCAAGATTTCCACGCTCAACACGCATGTCATGGATGCCGTTCTTGTCATGAACCTCTTTGAATCAGAAACTAGACCAGATTTCTACTGATCGTAAGTGTAATTTCATGGCTCTCTAACAAAGTACTGATAAACAAGATAGCATTCACTAGCGAAACCCAGAAAGTGAAAACAAATTAGGCAAACAAATGGATAATAAAAAGTGAAAATGGGATCTGGCTTCCAAGATGGCTAAATAGGAACAGCTCCGGTCTGCAGTTCCCAGCGAGATTGACGCAGAAGACGGGTGATTTTTGCATTTCCAACTGAGGTTCCTGGTTCATCTCAATGGGACTGGTTGGACAGTGGGTGCAGCCCATGGAGGGTGAGCTGAAGCAGCGTGGGGTGTCGCCTCACCTGGGAAACGCAGGATGTCGGGGGATATCCCTTTCCTAGCCAAGGGAAGCCATGACAGACTGTACCTGGAAAAATGGTTCACTCCTGCCCAAGTACTGCACTTTTCCCAAGGTCTTAGCAACTGGCAGACCAGGAGATTCCCTCCCATGCCGGGCCCAGCTGGTCCCATGTCCACAGAGCCTTGCTCCCTGCTAACACAGCAGCAGTCTGAGATCGACCTTCAAGGTGAGGCTGCAGCCAGGTGTCGGGGGAGAAGGGGCATCCACCATTACTGAGGCTTGAGTAGGTAAAGCAGCCAGGAAGCTTGAACTGGGTGGAGCCCGCTGCAGCTCAACAGGACCTACTGCCTCTGTAGACTCCACCTCTGGGCAGGACATAGCTGAACAAAAGGCAGCAGACAACTTCTGCATACTTAAATGTCCCTGTCTGACAGCTCTGAAGAGAGCAGTGGTTCTCCCAGCACAGCATTCAAGCTCTGAGAATGGACAGACTGCCTCCTCAAGTGGGTCCCTGACCCCCGTGTAGCCTGACTGAGAGACACCTCCCAGTTGGGGCCAACAGACACCTCATATGTCGGGTGACCCTCTGGAACAAAGCTTCCAGAGGAAGGATCAGGCAGCATTACTTGCTGTTCTGCAATATTTGCTGTTCTGCAGCCTCCACTGGTGATACCCAGGCAAACAGGGTCTGGAGTGGACCTCCAGCAAACTCCAACACACCTGCAGCTGAGGGGCCTGACTATTAGAAGGAAAACTCACAAACAGAAAGGAATAACATCAACAACAAAAAGGACATCCACACCAAAACCCCATCTATAGGTCACCAACATCACCACCATCAAAGACCAAAGGTAGATAAAACCACAAAGATGGGGAAAAAACCAAAGCAGAAACACTCAAAATTCCAAAAACCAGAGTGCCTCTTCTCCAAAGGATCACAGCTCCTCGCCAGCAATGGAACAAAACTGGACAGAGAATAACTTGGACAAGTTGACAGAAGTAGGCTTCAGAAGGTTGATAATAACAAACCTCTCCGAGCTAAAGGAGGATGCTTGAACCCATTGCAAGGAAGCTAAAAACCTTGAAAAAGGTTAGACGAATGGCTAGCTAGAATAAACAGTGTAGACAAAACCTTAAATGACCTGATGGAGCTGAAAACCATGGCACAAGAAATTTGTGACGCATGTACAAGCTTCAATAGCTGATTTGATCAAGTGGAAGAAAGGATATCAATGATTGAAGATCAAATTAATGAAATAAAGAGAAAAGATTAGAGAAAAAAGAGTAACAAGAAGTTAACAAAGCCTTCAAGAAATATGGGACTATGTGAAAAGACCAAACCTACGTTTGATTGGTGTACCTGAAAGTAATGGGGAGAATGAAACCAAGTTAGAAAACACACTTCAGGATATTATCCAGGAGACCTTCCCCAACCTAGCAAGGCAGGCCAACATTCAAATCCAGGAAATACAGAGTACACCACAAAGATGCTCTTCAAGAAGAGCAACCCCAAGACACATAATTGTCAAATTCACCAAAGTTGAAATGAAGGAAAAAGTGTTAAGGGCAGCCAGAGAGAAAGGTCGAGTTACCCACAAAGGGAAGCCCATCATACTAACTGGATGTCTTGGCAGAAACCCCACAAGCCAGAAGAGAGTGGGGGCCAATATTTAACACTCTTAAAGAAAAGAATTTTCAACCCATAATTTCATATCCAGCCAAACTCAGCTTCATAAGTGGAGGAGAAATAAAATCCTTTACAGACAAGCAAATGCTGAGAGATTTTGTCACCACCAGGCCTGCCTTACAAGAGCTCCTGAAGGAAGCACTAAATGTGGAAAGAAAACCAGTCACTGCAAAAATATGCCAAATTGTAAAGACTGTCGATGCTAGGAAGAACTGCATCAATTAATGGTAAAGTAACCAGCGAACATCATGATGACAGGATGAAATTCACACATAACAATATTACCCTTAAATGTCAATGGGCTAAATGCCCCAATTAAAAGACACAGACTGGCAAATTGGATAAAGAGTCAAGGCCCATCAGCATGCTGTATTCAGGAGACCCATCTCACGTGCAGAGACGCACATAGGCTCAAAATAAGGGGATGGAGGAGGATCTACCAAGCAAATGTAAAGCAAAAAAAGCTGGGGTTGCAATCCTAGTCTCAGAAGACAGACTTGAAACCAACAAAGATCAAAAGAGACAAAGAAGGCCATTACATAATGGTAAAGGGGTCAATTCAGCAAGAAGAGTTAACTATCCTAAATATATATGCACCCAATACAGGAGCACCCAGATTCATAAAGCAAGTCCTTAGAGACCTACAAAGAGACTTAGATTCCCACACAATAATAATGGGAGACTTTAACACCCCACTGTCAATATTAGACAGATAAACAAGACAGAAGATTAACAAGGATATCCAGGACCTGAACTCAGCCCTGCACCAAACAGACCTAATAGACACCTACAGAACTCTCCTGCCCAAATCAACAGAATATACATTTTTCTCAGCACCACATCACACTTACTCTAAAATTGCCACATAATTGGAAGTAAAGCACTCCTCAGCAAATGTAAAAGAACAGAAATCACAACAAACTGTCTCAGATCACAGTGCAATCAAATTAGAACTCAGGATTAAGAAACTCACTCAAAACCACGCAACTACATGGAAACTGAACAGCCTGCTCCTGAATGACTACTGGTTAAATAATGAAATGGAGGCAGAAATGAAGATGTTCTTTGAAACCAATGAGAACAAAGACACAACGTACCAGAATCTTTGGGACACATTTAAAGCAGTGTGTAGAGGGAAATTTATAGCACTAAATGCCCACAAGAGAAAGCAGGAAAGATCTAAAATCAACACCCTAACATCACAATTAAAATAACTAGAGAAACAAGAGCAAACAAATTCAAAAGTTAGCAGAAGGCAAGAAATTTCTAAGATGAGAGCAGAACTGAAGGAGATAGAGGCGCAAAAATACCCTCAAAAAATCAGTGAATCCAGGAGCTGGGTGTTTGAAAAGATCAACAAAATTGGTAGACCACTAGCAAGACTAATAAAGAAGAAAAGAGAGAAGAATCAAATAGATGCCATAAACAATGATAAAGGGGATATCACCACTGATCCCACAGAAATACAAACTACCATTAGAGAATAGTATAAACACCTCTACTCAAATAAACTAAAAAATCTAGAAGAAATGGATAAATTTCTGGACATATACACTCTCCCAAGACTAAACCAGGAAGAAGTTGAATCTCTGAATAGACCAATAACAGGTTGTGAAATTGAGGCAATAATTAATAGCCTACTGACCAATAAAAGTCCAGGACCATACGGATTCACAGCCTAATTCTACCAGAGGTACAAAGAGGAGCTGGTACCATTCCTTCTGAAACTATTCCAATCAATAGGAAAAGAGGGAATCCTCCCTAACTATTTTATGAGGCCAACATCATCCTGATACCAAAGCCTGGCAGAGACACAACAAAAGAAGAGAATTTTAGACCAATATCCCTGATGAACGTCAATGCGAAAATCCTCAACAAAATACTGTCAAACCAAATCTAGCAGCACATCAAAAAGCTTATCCACCACGATCAAGTCGGCTTCATCCCTGGGATGTAAGGCTGGTTCAAGATACTCAAATCAATAAATGTAATCCATCACATAAACAACCAATGACAAAAACCACATGATTATCTCAATGGATGCAGAAAAGGCCTTCAACAAAATTCAATAGCCCTTCATGCTAAAAATTCTCAATAAACTAGGTATTGATGGAACATATCTCAAAATAATAAGAGCTATTTATGACAAACCCACAGCCAGTATCATACTGAATGGGCAAAAACTGGAAGCATTCTCTTTGAAAAGCAGCACAAGACAAGGATGCCCTCTCGTACTACTCCTATTCAACATAGTGTTGGAAGTTCTGGCCAGGGCAATCAGGCAAGAGAAAGAAATAAAGGGTATTCAATTAGGAAAAGAGGAAGTCAAATTATATATTTGCAGATGACATGATTGTATGTTTAGAAAACCCCATCTTCTCAGCCCAAAATCTCCTTAAGCTGATAAGCAACTTCAGCAAAGTCTCAGGATACAAAATCAATGTGCAAAAATTACAAGCATTGTTACACACCAATAACAGACAAACAGAGAGCCAAATCATGAGTGAACTCCCATTCACAATTGCTACAAAGAGAATAAAATACCTAGGAATCCAACTTACAAGGGATGTGAAGGACCTCTTCAAGGAGAACTACAAACCACTGCTCAGCGAAATAAAAGGGGACACAAACAAATGGAAGAATATTCCATGCTCATAGATAGGAAGGATCAATATCGTGAAAATGGCCATACTGCCCAAGGTAATTTATAGATTTAATGCCATCCCCACCAAGCTACCAATGACTTTCTTCACAGAATTGGAAAAAACTAAAGTTCGTATGGAACCAAAAAGGAGCCCGCATAGCCAAGACAATCCTAAGCAAAAAGAACAAAGCTGGAGACATCATGCTACCTGACTTCAAATTATATTACGAGGCTACAGGAACCAAAAGAGCATGGTACTTGTACCAAAACAGATATATAGACCAATGGAACAGAACAGAGCCCTCAGAAATAACACCACACATCTACAACCATCTGATCTTTGACAAACCTGACAAAAACCAGCAATGAGGAAAGGATTCCCTATTTAATAAATGGTGCTGGGAAAACTGGCTAATCATATATAGAAAGCTGAAACTGGATCCCTTCCTTACACCTTATATAAAAATTAAGATGGATTAAACACTTATATGTAAGACCTAAAACGATTAAAAACCCTTGAAGAAAACCTAGGCAATACCATTCAGGACATAGGCATGGGCAAAGACTTCATGACTAAAACACCAAAAGCAATGGCAACAAAAGCCAAAATAGACAAATGCGATCTAATTAAACTAAAGAGCTTCTGCACAGCAAAAGAAACCATCATCAGAGTGAAGAGGCAACCTACAGAATGGGAGAAAATTTTTACAATCTATCCATCTGACAAAGGGCTAATAGCCAGAATCTACAAAGAACTTAAACAAATTTACAAGAAAAAAAAAAATCAAAAAGTGGGCAAACGATATGAACAGACACTTCTCAAAAGAAGACATTTATGCAGCCAACAGACATGAAAAAATGCTCATCACTGGTCATCAGGGAAATGCAAATCAAAACCACAATGAGGTACCGTCTCACACCTATTAGAATGGTGATCATTAAAAAGTCAGGAAACAACAGATGCTGGAGAGGATGTGGAGAAATAGGAACATTTTTACACTGTTGGTGGGAGTGTAAATTAGTTCAGCCATTGTGGAAGACAGTGTTGTGCTTCCTCAAGGATCTAGAACTAGAAATACCATTTGACCCAGAGATCCCATTACTGAGTATATACCCAAAGGATTATAAATCCATCAATGATAAGACTGGAAATAGAACTCAAAATACCATTTGACCCAGAGATCCCATTACTGAGTATATACCCAAAGGATTATAAATCCATCAATGGTAGCCTGGATTAAGAAAATCCAGGCACATATATGTGGCACATATACACCATGGAATACTATGCAGCCATAAAAAAGGATGAGTTCATGACCTTTACAGGGACATGGATGACACTGGAAACCATTCTCAGCAAACTATCACAAGGACAGAAAACCAAACACTGCATGTTCTCACTCAGAGGTGGGAATTGAACAATGAGAACACATGGACACAGGGAGGGGAGCATCACACACTGGGGCCTGTCGTGGGGTTAGGGGTTGTGGAGTGACAGCATTAGGAGAAATACCTAATGTAAATGACAAGTTGATGGGTGCAGCAAACCAACATGGCACACGTATACCTGTATAACAAACTTGCACGTTCTGCACATGTACCCGAGAACTTAAAAGTATAATAATAATGATAGTAAAAGTGAAAATGACTCACATTAGAAAAAGAGGAAAATGGTAAAATTATAGCATTCTCACAGGTTGGACTATGATGCCACCCTGTGAGACCAATTACAACTATGGTTCATAATTCCCTGTTTCCAGAAAATGTTTAATGACAAGGGGAAACGTCCATGGCATAATGTTGAGGGAAGAAAATAGAATGCAAAGCTGCAGACATGCTAATTGCGTGATGCCAGGTTTTAAATTTGAAACAGAACACTTACACATATTGGGGCTTTGAAAAAAAGACTGGAAGAAATTACACTGAGGATTTTTTGTTTTGTTTTGTTTTTGAGACCGAGTTTCACACTTGTCGCCTAGGCTAGAGTGTGATGCACTCTCGGCTCACTGCAACCTCTGCCTCCTGGGTTCACGGCTGGCTAATTTTTGTACTTTTAGTAGAGACGGTTTCACCATGTTGGCCAGGCTGATCTCAAACTCCTGACCCCAGGTGATCTGTCCACCGTGGCCTCCCAAAGTGCTGGGATTACAGCCACCACGCCTGGCCAACATCAACATTTAAATGGCATTTTCTCCAAGTGATATGTTTTCTTTTTTTCTCTTTTCCTCTTTTTTTTTTTTTTTTAAAGACAGAGTCTCACTCTGTCACCCAGGTTGGACTGCAGTGGCATGATCTTGGCTCACTGCAACTTCCGCCTCCTTGGTTCCAGTGATTCTCCTGCCTCAGCCTCCAGAGTAGCTGGGACTACAGCTGTGTGCCACCACACCCGGCTAAGTTCGTTTGTTTGTTTGTTTGTTTGTTTTGAGACGGAGTCTCGCTCTGTCACCAGGTTGGAGTGCAGTGGTGCGATCTTGGCTCACTGCGACCTCCACCTCCCAGGTTCAAGCAATTCCCCTGCCTCAGCCTCCCGAGCAGCTGGGACTACAGGCACACGTCACCACGCCCAGCTAAGTTTTGTATTTTTAGTAGAGACGGAGTTTCACCATGTTGGCCAGGATGGTCTCGATCTCTTGACTTCGTGATCCACCTGCCTCAGCCTCCCAAAGTGCTGGAATTACAGGCGTGAGCCGCCATGCCCAGCCTTTGTATTTTTAGTAGAGACCAGGTTGGAGAAACAGGGTTTCACCATTTTGGCCAGGCTGATCTTGAACTCCTGACCTCAAGTGATTTGTCTGCCTCAGCCTCCCAAAGTGTTGGGATTACAGGCAGGAGCCACCATGCCTGACCTCTAAGTGGTATGTTTTCCTTTTCACACTTGTCTTTTTTTCCCCAAAAAAATTTCATTTCTATTTATTTTGTTTATTGTTACGTTATTACTTTATTGTTATACTTATTTTCTTTATTGTTTGTTTATTAGGAAGGAGGAAATAGAAATATAATTTAAATATTGTAAGATTAAAAAATTGGAAGTTTGTTTCTAAGTTTTCAAGTTGCAACTTTAAATCTAGCTTATTCTTTTAGGTTGTGAGATTGGTTTTTCCTGACCTTGGCACCCGGAGGCTGGGCACTAGAGGAAGTGCCAGGTAGGTTTAGAATTTTTGTTTTATTTCAAGTGTTAAAAACAAGGATTTGGGGAATCACAAAATGACAAAAAATGCAAAACAAAACAAACTATAAATAACAACTCTTACCAGAGAATGTCCACAGTCACATTAATTCGCAGTGCCTGAAATCATTCAGTTGGTGCTAGAACCAAACACTGGCCTATATTTTCTTCGGAATTTTGTTAAAATATGAAGGTTACAATATATTTTTACTGTTCTACAGTAAGGTAAATTTCTCATTCTTGAAATATTTAAATTATTAACACACATCAAATAATGGAACTGTCGCCTAGGCTGGAGTGCAATGGTGCGATCATTGCTCACTGCAGCCTCAAGACCCTGGGCTCAAGCAGTCCTCCCACCTCAGCCTCCTGAGTAGCTAGGACTGCCGGTGTGTTCCACCAGGCCTGGCTAATTTTTACGTTTTTAGAGATGAGGTTTTGCTAAATTGCCCAGGTGGGTCTCAAACTCTTGGGCTCAAGTGATCCTCCCACTTCGGCCTCCCAAAGCACTGAGATTATAGGCATGAGCCACCATGTCCAGCCTTGGAACTGTTTTAACTACCCTTTGAACTAAAATTTCAGTGTTCACCCAATCAGCCTATTTGAGTTATGTTTGGGAGGTGCGGTCCTGAAGCTATATTGCCTTTCTTTTTTTTTTTTTTTTTTTTTGAGACGGAGTTTCACCCTTGTCGCCTAGTCTGGAGTGCAATGGCATGATCATGGCTCACTGCAACCTCTACTTCCCAGGTTCAAGTGATTCTCCTGCCTCAGCCTCCTGAGTAGCTGGGATTACAGGCACCTGTCACCAAGTCCGGCTAATTTTTTGTATTTTTAGTAAAGACAGGGTTTTCCCATGTTGGCCAGGCTGGTCTCAAACTCCTGACCTCAGGTGATCCACCCACCTCAGACTCCCAAAGAGCTGAGGTTACAGGTGTGAGCCACCGCACCCGGCCCGAAGGTTGTATATCTAATGTGAAAAGAAATTCCAGCATTATTGGGTGCCTTGTGTCATAATTTTCACTCAATTATTATTGCTATTTGTTGCTTCTTTTAAGTTGCGAGGGGAAATCAGTGAGAAGACACTGAAGCCAAATTAGGAAAGGGGGCTGCCACTCACCAAGGAATTGAAGACAGTGGAAGTGTTTGCCAAACCTAATACTGGGCAATAATTAACTTGAAGACATTTTGTCTTAAGCCGGGACAAGCTGCTATAGTCCCCTGGGCTTAGCGGAGGAAAGTCTGGGCTACAGAGAAGGCTCTTCTCTACCTTGGTGTCATTTTCCCTTCACCTGGAAAAAATTAATGGTGGAGGGGGTAGGGGAGGCAGTGGTTGAGGGGGCAGGGCAGGGCACAGGAGATTTTCCCTATCACATCTCTCTTAAGATTAGCATGTCCTGCATCAGGCAGGCAGAGGAGAGCCTCCACAAGCCCATTTCAAGGCTGGTATGTGTGAAAGTGTATGAAGTTTCTTGTCTACATAACAGAGCTTGGTCAGACTGAAGGATTAGCTTTTCCAGAGAAATGCAGCCAATGATAAAACCTGGAGAAGAACTCCAAGTCTTCATTAGCTCGCCTGTTTTCTGCTTTCCATAAAGCATGTCAGTAGTTAGACATAAATTTAAAGACAGCCTTTATTTTCCCAGGTATCATTATGATGGGATCTGTATCAAGGAAAGCTCTTTCTTCTATGCCCAGTATTGCTACCTTATAGGTGAAAAAAGGTATCACAGGTTAGTAACTATCATTTTGGTACTTTGGTCTTGGGTCACAAACCTGGTTAATGTTAACAACCATTCAGGCCAAGTGTGGTGGCTCATGCCTATAATCCCAGCACTTTGGGAGGCTGAGGTGGAAGAATCGCTTGAGTTCAGTAGTTCAAGACCAGCCTGGGCAACATGGGAAAACTCCATCTGTACTAAAAAATATAAAAGTTAGCCAGGCAGGGTGCTGTGCACAGACAGTCTCAGCGACTCGAGAGGCTGAGGTGGGAGGATCACCTGAGCCCAACGAGGTCCAGGCTGCAGTGAGCCGTGATTGCGCCACTGCATTCCAGCCTGGGTGACAGACTGAGACCCTGTCTCAAAATAGTAATAATAATAATAATAAATTAATAAAAGAACCATTCATATTATAATTTTATCTGACTTTTTGGTTGTTCTGTCTTTAAGTCCTCCTTAAAGAAACACACATATCACATCAACATTTAACCAATGCCCCTTTGTCAGCCTCCGGCAATGTCATTGGCCAGAGAAATCCATTTCTGGTTCATTACCTTAGACATTTCTCATTTTGACTGTCATCCAGTTGCCAGTCATTTTTCACCGAGTCTATCCTTATCAACCTTTCGGCAAAATTTGACACAATTAAGCACCTCTCTCAAAGCTTCCTTTAGCCCTCAGGACTGTGTCATCCAACTCCCCCACCCCCAAATCCTCAGTTTCTTCCTCTTTCCCTTCTCCATTAAGCGCAGGCTTTCCCCGAGATCTCATCTTGATAATCGCCATTATTCTTCCTACTGTTTGGCCCCAGACATCTCATCCTTTTTGTCTTTCACCTATGGCCTCCTGCAGGTGGATGACTCCCGAATCCTTCTCACTGTTCCTGACCTTGCCCACCTCCTAGGTGTTCCTCCCTGACTCTCTACTGGACATTTCCATTTACATGAGCCACTGGTACCTCACACTCAACATATGGAAATCTAAATTCAGCCTCTTTCTCCAAATTATCTCTGCCCCTTGACTTTCTTAGTTCAATCTCGATACCAACAGATAGAACCTATGCAAAGTATAACCCAAAGCCACCCCTGATCCCCGTGGATCACAAAGCCTTGTTAACCTTTTGCTTTAAGTTTTCCCAACTCACTCTTTTTGGTAACCAATATTTCCTTTAATATCTTATCATCTTACACTGAAATTATTTCCAGTGATCCCATATGGCCTCCCCCTCCTCAGCCTCTCCCTGCTCTAAACACAGCTACCAGGTGAATCCTCCTAAAATTCTACATTAGCTTTGTCTCTTTCCTGCTCAGAAACACATGGGTGCTTGTTCTTACCTCCTGGGTAAAGACCAGACCTAGGCTGGTGTTAGCCAAGTTCTTTCCGACTCCACTTTCCAACCATGTTGCCTATTTCTCCCCAACATCAACCGTAATTTAAACCACACTCACTTTTCCCTGAATGTATCAAATGCAGTCCACCTTTGCTCCCACCATCCAACCTTCCATAGTGCCATTTTTTCTTGTCTCTGTCTAATGGGACCTTCTTGAATCCCATCTGTACCTTCTGGACATACCTCAGAGATCACCTGCCCCGTAGGACCATCCCCAACAATGCCAGCTACAGGAAAGCTCTTTCTTCCACTTCTTCATGCTGATCACTGTCCATCCATACAACCAGCATTCCTGCTCTTTGAGCCTTCATTTGGCTTAAAAAGATAACCATATGTCCAGGTAGCCAAGGACAATATCAATTTCACTTGGAGCCCTGCATAATTATTAATTGTGCTCCTTTCACTTTCAAAGGTGTTCTAGTTTGCACAATAAATTAAAGTGAATTGTATGGTCACCCTTGGTATAAAGCATCCTATCTATGAGGCAGCTGCTGTGGTGGAGAGATGAGGAGCCTCCAGTATGGGTAAGAAAGGGACCCTTTTCTCTGATAGCTGAGGAGGGAGGCTAAGACGTCCATCTACTTTGATCCTCAAGTATAACATGACGAGTGTCAGAAATGTACAGAAGGTACCATGAGAACTCAAAGATGGGGAGCACACATTTTGGATAGGGGATCATGAAGGGCCTACAAGGGTATTGGGCTTTGAGGGGAGCATTGAAGGACAGATGAGAATTTTGACAGGTGGTGTTGGAGAAGGAGGCAGGAGTGCAGAGGGCATCCAGGCTTAGGGGAGCAAAGATAAAGGTACATGAAGGCATGGGCTTCTTCCTGTACAGGCGTGCATGGAGCTCTAGTAGAAGATGAATCTGGAGGGAAAGTTCAGGGGGCCTAGATTGCCAGGCTGGGCAGTGGGGGATGTCCACAAGTCCTTTGGAGGCTTTCTTTGAGAAGTAGGGTGTAATATACACAAGGGCAGAAACCATGGAGCTTTGCTTGTTTCTGTCCTGCTGTGGTTTGAATGTTTGTGTCCTTCCAAAATTCACAAATTGAACGTAATCCCCAATGCAACAATATTAAGAGGTGGGTCCTTTGCAAGATGATTAGGCCATGAAGCCTCCACCTTCATGAATGGGATTAATAACCCTGTAAAAGAGGTTTCAGAGAAAGGGCTAGCTGGCCCTTTCATTTCTTCTGCCATTTGAGGACACAGTGTTCATCTCTGTCATTCTTCTGCTTTCTGCCACATGAGGATGTAGCAACAAGGTACTGTCTTAGAAGCAGAGAATAAGAACTAGAGGTCGTTATGTTAAGCTAAATAAGCCAGACACAAAAAGACAAATACTGCATGTTCTCACTCATAGGAGAGAGCTAAAATAAGTTTATCTTGTGGAGACGAAGAGTAGAATGGTGGTTACCAGAGGCTGGAGAGATCAGGGAGGAATGAAAGGTGGATTAATGATTAATGGATATCAACATGCAGTTAGATAGAAGGAATAAGTTCTAGTATTTGATAGCTCAGAAGTGTGACTATAGTTAATGATATATTATGTATTTCAAAATATCTAAAAGATTTAGAATGTTCCCAACAAAGAAGTAAGTGTTTAAGGTAATGGATATGCTAAACACCCTGATGCATGTATCACAATATCACATGTACCCCATAAATGTGTACAATTAGTATGTTAGAAAAGAAGAAGCAAAGAGCAAACTTTTACCAGACACCAAATCTGTCCGCACCATGATCTTGGACTTCCCAGCCTCCAGAACTGTGAGAAACACATTTCGTTTGTTTATAAAGTACCCAGTCTAAGGTATTTTGTTATAGCTGCAGGAACAAGGACATATTCCCAGAGTGGGCACTGAAATAGCTATTGGAGAACTGAAAGTTCAGCATTGGGGTTTAAGAAGAATAGTTGGGAAAGGAGAGGGTGATGAGCCTGGAGATGGCCTGGGGCTGCTGCTGTTACTCAGATTTGCACTGGAATCAGACAGGAGGCAGGCAGGGTCTTCAGGATCTGGCAGTTGGTTGAGTCAGTGTAGTAGAAGGGAGCAGAGATGATTCAGTCAAGCCTGTCGCACCTAAACCTCAAATAAAGTTACTGTGTTCTGTGCCAAACCAGCTCTTCCTCTTACATCTCTTATTCATCTCTTAGTCACAGGGATGGAAAAGTTACATTGGCAAAAATAGAGAAGCTAGGAAAAGGAGTAGCTATGATGAGAGATTTATTTTAGTGATGGTTAGAACGTCCCTGGTGTGAATGTGTTCTCTCACTTGCTGATCTGTAGGCTCCTGAAAGGCTGGATGTAGATCCTGCATTCCATTGTATGTCCCCCTAGCCCCCACTCCCTGGCACCTAGCAGTCAGTTAACTAACAGACAGTTGGGAGAGCCCTGCACATTCCAGGAAAACAAGTAACTAGGCAGGCCCTCAGCACTCAGAGGGGAGAGACCATTAGTGTTCCAGGGACTCTGTTTTCAATGTCACAGAGAGAGGGGCTAGGAGTGGCCTTTGTGGGGGAAGAAAAATAGGCTTTATCGTCAGTGAGGAAGTGTAGGACTCCCAGAGGACAAAGATAAAGGCAAGAGTAACATCGGCTGGTCATGAGATAAGCCCAGCAGCAGGAGCTTTTCATGTACTCTATGTTCAGCATATACTTAATAACCGATCAACTTGGCCAGGCGCAGTGGCTCACGCCTGTAACCCAGCACTTTGGGAGGCCAGGGCGAGTGGATCACAAGGTCAGGAGATCGAGACCAGCCTGGCCAACACGCTGAAGCCCCGTCTCTACTACAAATACAAAAATGAGCCGGGTGTAGTGGCGCATGCCTGTAGCCCCAGCTACTTGGGAGGCTGAGGCAGGAGAATTGCTTGAACCCGAGAGGTGGAGGCTGCAATGAGCCAAGATCGTGCCACTGCACTCCAGCCTGGGCAACAGAGTGAGACGCCGTCTCAAAAAATAACAAAAACCAAAAACAAACAAAAATAATAGATCAACTTTAAAGTCGTGGCCAGCTAAGAGATTTTGTTTAAAGCATTAAGATTTAAGGATAACTTCACTACCAATGCCACATTCAGCACATACTAAAAGTGTGTTTTACAAAGCAGAAGTATAAGAAAGGTACACTGTTGTTAATGAGCTGTACGGATGAAAATGTCTATTTTATTATATAAGGATCCATGTGACAAATTCCTCTTAAAAATTAGGTTTCAAAATAAATAAGTTTATCTCTCTGGTTTTCAGGTAATGAAAACTCTATAACTCATCTGCCATTTACTTATTTGTTCATTCAACAAATACTTGTGTTCCTACAATAAGTCAGGTCTGTTCTAGCTACTGGTGATATAGCAGTGAACAAGAAAAACAAAGCCTCTCCTTTTATTAAGCTTAGTTAGGAAAAAAGAATAAAAAAGAACAATAGGCCAGGCATGGTGGCTCCTACCTGTAATCCTAGCACTTTGGGAGGCCAACATGGGCAGATTGTTTGAGTTTAGGGGTTCGAGACCAGCCTGGGCAATATAGCAAGAACCCCAGCTCTTCAAAAAATATAAAATTAAATATTTTATATTTAATATATATGTCTATATAAATAGTAGCTGGGCGTGGTGGTGCACTTGTGGCCCCAGCTATTCAGGAGGCTGAGATGGGTGAGTAACCTGAGTCCGGGAGGTCAAGGCTGCAGTGAGCTATGATCATGCCACTGCACTCCAGCCTGGACTACACAGCAAGACCCTGTCTCAATAAAATAAATAAATAAAAGGACAATCGCGAGATGTGACCTGAATACAATACAATGGAGTCATGGCAAGGCCTCCCCAAGACAACACCATTTGAACAGAGTGCCAGTCAAGGAGCCACATGAAGATCTGGAACAAGCGTCCCAGGCAGAGGAAAGAGCTGTGCAAAAGGCCTGAGGCAGAGATGAGTTCAAGGAGCAAGAAAGTCTGAGGGTGGACTTCAGTGTGTGAGCAGGAGGGTGGGAGGAGAGGAACCTGAACACAGAGGTGTGGTAGAGGTTAGAGTCACTAGGGAGAGGCTTTTGTGGCAGCCCTGGAAGGAACAGCCCATTGAGATGAATGACTTAAATAATTTTAATTCTCTCAAGAGGCAGCAGAACACTATGCAGTAATACTACATGTGGATAAGAGCAGAGACTGGAACAGACTGCCTGTCTCTACCACTAGTAAGCTGTGTGGTCTGAGGCAGGTCACTCAGTCTCTCTGTGTCTCAGTTTTCTCATCCATTAATTAAGGATAACAGTGTCTACTTCATGGGACTGTTGTGAGATCCCATTAATTAATACAGGGAAAATGCTTGGTGCAGCATCTGGCACATGGTAAACATTCAGTAGGGCTCCTGAGCAATATTGATCTATACTTTGATGTATTGATTTTTTCATGACTGCATGATTTTTTCATGGTATTTATATATTATTTTTACTCTAGTCATTGTGTTTTTCAGTTGTGTAATTTCCACTTGATTCTTTTGTATGACTTATATGACTTTCCTGAGGTTTTCAAGTTTTTTTCATTTGTTTCAAGAGAATTCATAATTGTTCAAGCATTTTTTTTTTTTTTTTTTTTTTTTTTTTTGAGACAGTCTTGCTCTGTCACCTAGGCTGGAGTGCAGTGGCGCGATCTTGGCTTACTGCAAGTTCCGCCTCCCAGGTTCACACTATTCTCCTCCCTCAGCCTCCCAAGTAGCTGGGACTACAGGTGCCCGCCACCACGCTGGCTATTTTTTTTTTTTTTTTTTTTGTATTTTTTAGTAGAGATGGGGTTTCACTGTGTTAGCCAGGATGGTCTTCATCTCCTGACCCTGTGATCTGCCTGCCTCGGCCTCCCAAAGTGCTGGGATTACAGGCGTGAGCCACCACGCCTGGCCTCTTGAAATATTTTTATAATGACTGCTTGAAATTCCTTGTCAGATAATTCAACATCTGATTTGCCTCGGTCTTGGCATCAGTTGATTGTCTTTTCTCATTCAAACAGCGGCTTACCTGGTCTTTGGGATTATGGGTGAGTTTCCATTGTATCCTGGGAATTTTGGTTATGTTAGGAGACTCTTGATCCTATTTAAATCTTCTGTTTTAGACAGAAGGCAGTCGCCCTGTTTAGGTTTAGTGTGTAGGTTCTGGCCTACTTTCATGGGCTGTGGGTCCAATGCCAGCTCAGTTTCCTGAGCCTTTGCATGCTATTCTTGTCTGCTTTGTTCTTCTGCCATTGCGGAGACTTCTGATTAATCCCTACTGGTGCCATCTGCAGGGGCTCAGCCCACTTCCATGGACCACTTTCCGTGGAGTGGGGAGAGCCAGAGTGGCCGGGCCTGGGTCTCCTTATGCCCCTTGGTGTAAGGAGGGAGGCCTCAGGCTCCGCCAGTCTTGTCATGTGGGTAGCATGACCTGCCATTTCAGTGCTCCACACATGGAATGGGCATTGAATTGACCCATGGCTTCCCTACTGTGCATGTAAGTGGACAATAGTGACCCCACATACTCATACCCAGAGCACTGGCAGGCAGGCTGATCCTGATCCTGATCCCGCCTGCCAGTGCTCTGGGTGTGGGTACGTGGAGCATGGGGGTCAGTCTACCAGAACTCTGAAGCTGCTACTGTGGGCAAATGGGTCACCAGCCCATGCCCTGATTGTGGAAAGAGGGTTGCAGCCCCCTACTAGGCCTCCACTGGACTTCCCTTCCCTTTCCTAGTCCTTTGGCCAGAGTGCAGGCTTTTCTTGAGATTTTATGCCTACGCCTATTGACATAACAGACTGTGTTGCACATTTCTCCAATGCTCAGTCCAGGGGTGTGTGTGGAAGACAAAAAGGAAACCCAGGGAACCCACCACATTGTCATTTCTCTACTCCTGTCGTCTCTAACCAGTCTACGTTCTTCTCTCCAGTTTTCAGAGCTCTTCTATTCTTGTCTGTAGAATCATTTCCAAGTATTTAGCTGTATTAGAGGCAGGAGCAAGGAAAAGTGAATCTACACCACCTTGTTGCCTGTACATGATTTGTAACACAAGCTACCACAGATACTTACTGAAAACAAACCATATACACGTTAGGAGCCAACATTACTAGTGAATGGAATGTTTAATTATATGATTGTGCCTAATACTTCAAAATATGATCAGTTAAAATACGATAGTGGAGACTTCTGGTTGAGACAAGATGCACCTATTTCTCCATGCCCCTCCACACTAAGCATAACGGTAAACCCTGGAAATAATGCAAGAGGCAACCAAAGGAAAACTCTGAGAGGTGGTGATAAGAGAGTGAGCTGGTTTGGGGCCCCAGGACTGTACAATCAGCACCGTAGCAGAGTATCTTGCATCCCCCGCCCTGCACGCTGAAACCCAGACTTGATGTTTCCCAAGCCTGACATAGGAAGAGAAGGCAACCCAGGTAGATTCATTCTTCCTTCCTTGAGTTCCTCTAATAATATCAGGCAAAATAATTTTGGGGGTGGTTAATAAAGAAAATACTCTCCTTCCTTCCTGGGTCTGAGGCACCCCTTTTCCACCAAGAGATACTGCGGGTGTGAGTCAATCTTCCTAGAGAGACCCAGCTTCAACAAGCCTCTTGGTCCAGGAAGCCTCTTTGCTCTGCAGCCTGAAGCTCTTCCGCTCCCCAGAGGCAGCCAGGAGCATCAGTAGGAGGAGCACCTCCCTCATGGAGAAAAGTCCCAAGGTCTAGCCTGGGGAAACCCTTCTCCCTCTTCAGGTGTAGCCCCAGAGGCACCAGATAAACCAAGCAGGCTGAAACAACACCACAGAGGCTCTGAAAATTAAGCTTTTGGAAACAAAAATCCTGGAAACAGGCAGAAAAATAACATATTACCTGTAACAGTGATTTGAATGGCAACACATTTATCATTGAAACCACCAAGAAAGCCAGAAGGAAGTGGCACGAAAGGTTTCAAGGGCTGAGATAAGAACTGTCAACCACAATTTCTACATCCAGCAAATTTATTTTCAAGAATGAAAGGGAAATAAAAATATTCCCAGGCAAAGGAGAACCAAAAGAATTTGCCACTGGCTGACTCACCCTTGGAGATCAGCTAAAGAAAGTTTTTCAAAGAGAAAGGAAATGGTAATAGAAAAGAATGTTGGAGTATCAGAAAAAAAAAAAAAAGGGAACAGCAGAAATATGGGAGACATACAGTACGCTGTCCTTTGTCACAAGTTCTGTGAATCATATTTGATGAAAAATTATGCCTCCATCTGGTACTTGAGGCAATGATACTTAAAAGTGGGGAAGGTAAAGAGGCCTAAATGGAAACAAGATGTCCACACTTCACTCAAAGTGGTGAAACATTGGCAACAACAGACTGTGCTAAGTCACACGTGTCTATTGTAATACTCATGTGACCCCATGAGAACTATACCAACAGATGTACTCAAAACCACGACAATTAATAGTCCTCAACGCTGTTTAAAGGAATCCTCAGAAAGGCAAGAAAAGAGAAATCGAAGAATAAGAACCAAAGGAAACAAATAGAAAACAAGTAATAAAATGGCAGACTTAGGTGCTAACATACTAAGAATTACCTTACTGTAAATTATCTTATATAATCAGTCAAAAGACAAGATAGAGTGAAGTTAAAAACAAACATGACCGAAGTATATACTGTTGCCAAGAAACTCACTTCAAATTCAACGACATAGGCAGGTTGAAAGTAAATGGATGGAAAAGATGTAACATGCAAACATTAATCCACAGATAGCAGAAGTGGCTGTGTTCATATCTAATAAAGCAGACTTCAGAGCAAAGAAAACTACTAGGGACAAAAAGGGACTGACCTAGTCCATTTTCTGTTGCTTATAACAGAATACCTGAAACTAGGTAATTTATAAGAAAAATGAGTTTATTTCTTACAGTTATGAAGGCTGAGAAGTCTTAAGTTCAAGGGGCCACATCCGGTGAGGGCCTTCTTGCTGACAGGGACCCTCTGCAGAGTCCCGAGTTGGCCCAGGACATCACACGGCAAAGGGGCTGAGTGTGCTGACTCAGGTCTCTTCCTCTTTTACAAAGCCACCAGTCTCATTCCCGTGATAACCCATTAATCCATGAATTCATGAATTCTTAAGAGCAGGGCCCTCATGACCAAATCACCTACCTCTTAAAGGCCTCAGCTCTCAATACTGCCACATTGAGGATTAAATTTCAACATAAGGGCCGGGCGCGATGGCTCACGCTTATAATCCCAGTACTTTGGGAGGCTGAGGTGGGCACATCACGAGGTCAGGGGATCGAGACCATCATGTTTAACATGGTGAAACCCCATCTCTACTAAAAATACAAAAACAAAATTAGCCGGATGTGGTGGTGGGCGCCTGTAGTCCAGCTACTCGGGAGGCTGAGGCAGGAGAATGGTGTGAATCTGGGAGGCGGAACTTGCAGTGAGCCAAGATCGTGCCACTGCACTCCAGCCTGGGCGACAGAGTGAGACTGTCTCAAAAAAAAAAAAAAAAATTTCAACATGAGTTTCAGAGGGACAAATATTCAAAGCATAACGGGGACCTTATATAATGATAAAAGGATCAGTCCACCAGGAAGACATAACCATCCTAAATGTGTGCACACTGAACAATCAAACTGCCCTTTCTTTTTCTCAAGTAATGCTGTAGCCATACTTCAGTGAATTCAGGTTATTCTAGCAAATCTCACCACTGTGCTAGGGATTTCCAAGACCACCGCCACTTGCAGAGATGCAGTAGAAGGACTCACAGGACTTAGCATATAATTGTCCACATGGCTAAGATTTATGACAGTGACACTGTAAAGATACCCAGGGTCATGATGGAAAAAGAGGCAAGAGTCTGGTGGAATCCTTGTGAGGCTTCCTGTGTGCTATTCCCTCCCCCATGAGGGATCATACAAAGTGCACTCCTCCCCCAGCAATGAAATGCAGCAGCATGTGTTTGAGGTTTCTGCCCAGGGAAGCCCATTAGAGACTCGGCACCCAAAGCTTTTATTGAAAGCTGGTCACATAAGCACCCTCTGTCTAGCACATGCCAACATTATAGACGCCTAAAAGGAAAGCAGGTGTTCGGCATAAACCATATTGTTTGTACAGTCTAGGCACAGGGAGCCACTCTTATCAGTTAACGGTTGACTGGGAACACTCCAAGAGCCAAGTTCCCAGACCCTAGCCAAGGGCCAAACTTGGCAGCAGAGCTTTCTACGGAGAGCAGTCTCAGGCCTGCAGTGTTATCTCTTTTCTGCACAGCTGCATAACCCTGTGGATACGCTTTAAAAAAAAAAAACTTTGACTTGGACTCTTTAAATGGGTGAATTGTATGGTATATGAATTATCTCTCAATGAGTTTTTTTTTTAATCTCAGCAAGATTTTCTTGTAGACATAGACAAGTTTCTTCTAAAAAGTTACGTGGAAAAGCAAATTGCTCAAACAAACTTGACAAAAAGGAATAAAATGGGAGGAGAACATTCTCCCTTATATTAAGGCTCACAGTAGAGCCCCAGCAATCAGGATGGTGTGGTATTGGTGGCAGCATGGACACACAGATCACTGCAACCGAGTGGAGGATACAGAAATAGATCCGCTTGGCTGCATGCAGTGGCTCACACCTGTAATCCTAGCATTTTGGGAAGCCGACAGGAGAATCGCTTGAACCTGGGAGGTGGAGGTTGTAGTAAGCCGAGATTGTGCCATTGCACTCCAGCCTGGGTGACAAAAGTGAAACTCCATCTCAAAAAAAAAAAATCTCAAATACGTTGCACTGATTTTTGATAAAGGTACAAAATTAATTCGATGAAAGGTGCTGTTTTTCAACAAATGGTGCTGGAACAATTAGAAAACCACAGGCAAAAAAAAAGAGCCTCAATCTAATCTTCACAATGTATATGAAAATTAACTCAAAATGGAACACAGATTTAAATTTAAAACATAATATTAAACTTCAAAAACCTTGAACGAAATCATTGGGACTTGCACACAAAAAGTACTCAGACCAAACACCAGAAATATGATCCATAAGAAGAAAATGTAAAGTTGAACCACGTCAAAATCAAAACTTTTACTCTCAGAAAGCCCATGTGAAGAGGAGGGAAAGACAAGCTACAAATAGGAAGAAAACATTTGCAAACCACCATAACTGACCAAGGACTATTATCTACAATATAGAAAGAAGGCTCAAAACTCAACAGTAAAAGAAACAATCTAATTAGAAAATGGGCAAAAGACATAAACATGATATAATTAGAAAATGGGCAAAAGACAAACATACGATATAGCCATTGTAAATAAGCATATGAAGGGACACTCAGTCCATTAGTCACTATGGAAATACAAATTAAAACCACAATGAGGCCTGGCATGGTGGCTCACACCTGAATTCCAGCACTTTGGAGACTGAGGCAGGCAGATCACCTGAGGTCAGGAGTTCAAGACCAGCCTGACCAACATGGTGAAACCCCGTCTCTACTAAAATTACAAAAAATTAGCCGGGCATGGTGGTGGGCGCCTGTAACCCCAGCTACTCGGGAGGCTGAGCCAGGAGAATCGCTTGAACCTGGGAGGCGGAGGTTGCAGTGAGCCAAGATTGTGCCATTGCACTCCAGCCTGGGCTACAAGAGCAAAACTCCATCTCAAAAAGAAAGAAAGAAAACATAAAACCACAATGAGATATAACTATGCACCTACCAGATTGACTAAAATAAAATACAGTGATAGCACCCAATGCCAGCAAGGATGTAGAGAAGCTAGGTCACTCACACAATGGGAAGGTAAAATGTTCTAGCCACTCTGAAATACAGTTTGGCAGTTTATTAAACCAAACATACAATTTACCATCCAAACCAGCAACTGCGCCTTGGGCATTTATTCTAAAGGCATGAGAACTTATATCCACGCAGAAACTTGCATGCAAACATCCATAGCAAGTTTATGTGTAATAGCCCAAAACTGGAATCAGCCTAGCTGTCCTTCAATAGGTGACTGTAAATAAACTATGATCTATCCATACTGTGGAACACTACTCAACAATAAAGAGGAATAAACTATTATTTGGAAGCAACGTAAGTGTCCATCAACTGACGAATGGATAAAGAAAATGTGGTACATACACACAGTGGAGTACTATTCAGCTATAAAATAGAATGAGATCCTGTCATTTGGAACAGCATAAGAATGAATAAGATCTAATATTCACTAGCACAACAGGTGACGATAGTCAATAATGATTTAATTGTATATTTAAAAAATAAAAGTGCAATGGTATTGTTTGTAACATAAAGGATAAATGCTTGAAGTGATGGATACCCCATTTCTCCTGTTGTGATTATTACACATTGCCCATATCAAAATATCTCATGAACCCCGTAAATATATACACCTACTATGTACCCACAAATATTAAAAATTTAAAAAAGAGGAACAAACTGTTGACACACAACTTGAATAAATCTCCAGGGAATTCTGCTGAGTGAAAAAACTCCAATCCCAAAAGGTTATATAGCATATGAACCCATTTGTAAAATATTCTGAAATGACAACAGTTTTGAAATGGAGGACAGGTTAGTGGTTGCCAGAGGTTAGGGACGTAGGGGTGGGAGAAACAAGAGATGAATGTGATTGTTTTTGGTGGTGGATACATGAAGCAGCACAGGTGATACAATTGTATAGAAATAAATATACACACAAATGAGTTTAAGTAAAACTTGGGAAATTTAAGATCAGTGGAGTGTATCAACGGCAGTATCTGGGTTGTGATATCACACCACAGTTTTTGCAAAATGTAACCTTTGGGGGAAACTAAGCAGAGTGTAAAAGAGATCTCTCTGAATTTTTCCTTTTCCTTTTTTCTTTCCCTTTCCCTCCCCGCCCCTTACCTTCCCCTTTCCCTCCCCTCCCCTTCCCTTACCCGCCCCTTCCCCGCCCCTTCCCCCCCCTTCCCCTCCCCACCCCTTCCCCTCCCCTTCCCCCCCCCTCCCCTTTTCTCTTCTTTTCTCTTCCTTTCTCTTTTTTTCCTTTTTTTTTCTTCTTTTTTTTTTTTTTGAAACATCTGTCACCCAGGCTGGAGTATGGTGACGTGGCATGATCACGGCTCACTGCAGCCTTGACTGCCTAGGCTCAAGCGATCCTCCTGCTTCAGCCTCCTGGGTAGCTGAGATCGCAGGCATGCACCATCATACCTGGCGATTTTTTATTTTGTTTTTTTTGTAGAGACAGGATCTTGATGTGTTGTCCACACTGGTCTTGAACTCCTGGCCTCAAAGGATCCTCCTGCCTTAGTCTCCCAAGTAGCTGGCAACAGTTGGGAGCCACTGTACTTGGCTAATTTTTTTTATTTTTTATTTTTGTAAGAGACGGGTCTTACTATGTTGCCCAGGCTGGGCAACTCCTGGGCTTAAGTGATGCTCCTGCCTTAGCCTTCCAAAGTGCTGACATTACAGGTGTGAGCCAGTGCACCCAGCCTGAATTATTTCTTACAAGTGCATGTAAATCTACAATTATCTTCATAAGAATTTCAATTAAAAATAATAAATCAAGCAGAATCCTATAATTCAGGAAAAGACATCATGGCAAGCCCCATGAAGTATTCTCACAGCCCTCCCCTGCCCATTTCTCGGGGGGGGTTCGATCTCAGGGTTTCTTCCACTGATACCCACCCTCTCTTCTCACAGTTGGAGAGCACTCTCCTGGCATTTTCATCCGTGCACACAGTTGCTTCTCCTCTGGACACACAGGCATCGGTCTCTTTAACAGAACTGGAGCGGGGCTCCTTAGCAGAGGGAGGCCAGCGGCCAACAGAAGACCAGAGCGCTGCCCACCCGGAGGTGGTCAGTCCCCACGGTGTGCAGCTGTGTGTGCTCAGGGTGTGTTCTCACACACAGCTTTTAAGAGTGCGATCTCTATTGTGTTTAAAATCCAGAAGTGAATCCTCTAGCAAACCTACGATGAGTGTGTGGGTCTTGCCCCAATGCTTTATACCTGGGTGAAACAGCCACTTCTCTATGTGTGCAGCAATTGAGGACTGATTTGCAAAAACTCTCCTACTAATATTTGCCTAAGGGAGGAACTGGAATTTCATTTTGGTTGGGGGTGGGGGTGGTTAAAAAGAGCATGCCTTGCTAGGATCCTCTTAGAGTAGAACATGCAAGCTCTCCCAGATCAGTTTTCAGAGTCACTGAGCTGTGCACAGGCTGTTCAAGGGCATCTCATTTGTCTTTCTCTCTTCTTTCTGGACCTTGTGTTGAGGAAAGACATGAAAACACCAATAAGAGCATCGTCGTAGAGAGATTTGGCCATGAACCAGGATTGTAGCAAAGTGGTGACTTCTCACTACGACCAAGTACTCCAAAGAAGCATCGAATCGAATGAAAATAGATGTAGTATCAGGATGAGCTCCTATCTCCTCCCTCTTGCCCCCATATTGCCCTGTAAGCCCCGTAAGTTCAGAAATTCTGATTCCCAGGTCCCTGAACCTGCACATCCTGCTCCTCCCTCCACACCCCTGTGCTGGGGAGGGGAGAAGAGGGTGCCCACAGATGCAGCAGGGGTGCTGTGATAGAGGGGAGCCAGGGCGCTGGTGATCCACTGAACTGGACACCTGGAGAGGTGGCTGAGCAGCAGGTGGGGGGCGTGCGTCTTCACTGGGGTGGGATGGGGGTTGGGTGAATCGTGCTGAAAAATGCAGAGGTAGTGTCCGTCCTCACCAAGGAGAGATCAAGATTTGGTTCTTAAAACAAATGAACAGCCTGAGGCTATTTTTTTAAATGAAAGTGACCATAAATGTGCAATGTGTGCCATATGAACAAGACCACCTCACAAAATCCAGCACATTCCCCCTCCCTTCTTCCTCCCTAGTCAGGGCAGGATGGCCTCCCCAGATTCCAATCCCATTTAGTTGGCAACCAGATTGAGGCTTGGACCTTGTTATAATTGCTGACCTAGAAATTCATGGAAAAATCCAGGCCAAAGTATAAAATACTTTATTATTGTCTAGGGGAACAGGGAAGTGGAGATTGTATGTTTGTGTATGTGTGTATGCACGTGTGTGTGTACGTGTGTATATGTGCGTGCATTATATCACATCTGGAGAAACAGCTCTTTGTAATTAACCTTTATTCTCTACCTCTTAGGCAAAATCCCTGGGTTTTGTTTGAAGGATAAATTTGTTGTCATTTTCCAAACATGAATCCCCATTTTATGTCATGTAAAGTCTGCAATCAGCCATTGGGAGTCTCAGGTTTCCCTTGGGGATATGTGGAAACTAAGCCTCACCCTCATCCCTCCCGAAACACACACACACTTCTCTCTCACCATGTCAGCTTTTTCAACTCAGCTTATTAAAGGCCTTTAAAAAGCTTCTAAAACTGTGCCTTCAACTTTGTTCTTTGTTCTTCCCACGCCTTTGTTCTTTTGCCAGCCATGAGCTCAGGGGGCTGCCTGGCGGGCCTGAGCCTGGGGAATGCAGGGCTGCGGCTCCACAGCTGGCCGTGCCTGCAATGGAGCAGAAGAGGAAGAGGTTCGTCTTCCAGGCTGCACCGCGCTGGGGGCGAGCGGGTTCACGGGGAGCCAGCAGCGGTGGGCACCACAGCCTGGTGATGTCAGACACCAGTGGTTCTTTCAGAGGGGTCTCTCCAGCCCCAAGCAGGAGCCTGTTTTCCTCCCGTGTGTGCAGCCAAGGCCCTTGGAGGGGCTGAGAGTGGGGGCTGTGTCTTCCTGGGGCCAGGGCCCCCCACAAGGCCTTCAGTGAGCCCCAGAGGGCCTCCCTCTCAGGTACTAATATGGTGTCCAAGTTGCAACCAGCTTTTTGGCCTTGTCCACCCTATGGTTTTCAAGGCTGGTTAGAACTTGCTAATGTTAAAAAATATGTATTACCTGGTTGTTGTCTGGCAGTTTAAAATACATGTGTGGAGAATAACAGCCTAGACTGCACCCTTCCTTGCTTGGAAAAGGTTTGAAAAGGAGGTACCGCTCTGAATACCTCTCACATCAGGAACTGTATCATTTGTTCACAACATCGCTCACCTGCCCATGTCCAACAGACAGATGCCCGTGCAATGCAACGTGTTATTTGCTGTCTGCCAGTGAAGCTTGACCCCCCAGTGGCTGAGTTTTGCCTCAAGAAGGTGAACGTGGATGTCTTACGCTTCCCACCCTTCCACAGGTCTCCCCCTTGGTCATCATTTTGCAATGAAGCTGTTCGTAAAATCGAATCGGTCAGGATACAGTTAAGTAATGTAACAGTAATGGCCCCAGTGCAGCAAACGACTAAACCACAACACACAGAGGAACAGATTTTAAAGCAAGATTGTTCTTGTTAATTTGCAGTGTCAACAAATTGATATCCTACTTTTTGCTTGTGTACTTTTTTTTTTTTTTGTCACACGTGATTCTATCTTAAAAGACAGAATTGTAGAATAGGTAATATTCTATTTGGAAGTCAGAGCTAGGTCTCCAGCTCTGTGAATTCTGTTTGTCCTTCATCTGCAAATTGGGGATAATTCTTATCTACCTTCCTAATAGGTGTTCATGAGAACTAAGGTAAAACAAGTAAAACATTTAGGATGAGTAAGTGCTGAGTGTATTTTAGTAATTAATGTTATTAGTATAATCAAAATTATATTAGTTTTTCAAAATCGTAATGACATGTCTCAATGTGAATATACATATTTACTATTTTAACGTATATAAAAATATTCATCAAGTCAAAGATATCTTCTCTTAATCAAAACCAAAATAATTACTTCATGTGCTTTGAGGAAGAATTAACGATGAGAGCCTTTGCTCTGAAATCTGACACGGAACAAGTATGGTACATGAATTAGGTTTTGTTACATTTTTATCCTCTTACCTTTGTAATTGCTTCAAGTTGTTTCACCACTGGTTAGAGTGATTTGCGAGGGCAAGTTATGATGCCAAAATGATGTCAATGAAAGTCTGGACTAATGACAAATGATGTCAAAACCTGAGAATGTCAATGCAAATTGTAGTTAGACTAAAAAAAGTTAATGTCAAAAAGCATATTAGATAGCTAGCACTACGTTTGAAAGACTTTATGGGAAAAATTAAAGAAACAAGATGAGTTATGTGCCATATAATAAGTGTCTCAGTCCTCTCTATGCTTGACTTTTTTAGACAAATTGATCATAAAAATTAAAGTAAAATGCAGTTCTCAGTCTGTGTCTTCACTGTGCTGAGTGAAGTGGACAATTTGCCGGTGCCCAGAAGAAACCAGGCCCTCCTCCACTGTCCCTGCGTGAAGCCCAGAAGGAAACTTCAGACCATTGTGTAAGACCTGGGGGACCTCTGAGTCCCTGTGTTCCAGTGAGAGCTGGAAAAGGTCTTGGCGATCACGAAATCCCAATCCCTCCCTTTACAGCATGCAAAATTGAGGCCTTGGTGCTTCTTGTGACTTGCTTAAAGCAATATAGCCAGCTAGCTGCAGAGCTGAACAAGGAGACCTGTTCCATTGTGCTGCAAGAATTCTCAGTCCTCCTCCTCCCTGGTCTTCCCCATCTGGGCTCTCCTCCCTCCATCCCCAGCTGACCCCGCCTTTCCCTCCAGTGGTTTTTAAATCCTAACATCCTAGGCAGGGGTTGGCTTGGGCCCTGAGGAGCAGTCACTAAGGGGGGTAGCTCCTGAGGAATGCGAATGACCCAAGCACTCGCCTGGGAGTCACTCCTGTGTTACAATCTGCCTTGTGCTCTGTTGTTTTCCTTTGACTCAGCGATTTGGCACTGCTAGAACATCACAGGCCTCAGCAGGTGGAGAAGACGCCTTTTGGACTGGAAGCCCTTCCTTCACAAAGAGGCCAGCCCTAGATGTTGTGTGTGGTTTCCTTGGCGCTGTATTTTAGCAATGACTCTGCTTTTGATCACAGCCTGATAAATGTCCCAAAGGCCTGACTCAGAGCCCCACTCTGGAAATGACGCAGGAGGCAGTGAGCCCAAAGACACAAAGCTGTCCCGGTGGGCACTCAGGGCTTCTGCCTGAAACGGCCACCTCCAGGCCTGCTCTGGCCTCACACTCCCTGCACCTCCTCTTGGGTGGTGGCCACATATGGAGAACTGCACCCTGGTGGAGCGCTGGTCTACCACAGCCTCCCTCTCTGGCCTAGCGCAGCCGTGCCTGCCAGATGAAAGCCCAGCAATGCCTGCAGTGTTCCCTCTTCTGAATCTGCCAGATCCTCAGGGTGCTGGTGACCTGAACTTGGACCCTCATGAATCCCCACCTTGCTGGTCTCAGCAACTCTCTGCTCACCTGCCTTGTAGCCCAACTATGTTATTGCCTCCGAATCCCCCTGTCACTTGAATATTTTTGTGGTTCTTTGTTTGCAGAGGCCTCAGAAACTAGGTGATTTTAGAAAATAAGTATCTCATTAAACCTACATGTTGACCCGTCTTGTGAGCCAGTCTCTTAAATTAGGGCATTCCAGAGGTGGAAAGAGACAGCCTTGCCATTCGTTTGAACAGACAAATGTCTTGGTCTGGTCAGGTAGAGATGAGGACTTTTTCATAGATGACCCCATCTCTCCACAAGGTTGAAATGTTTTCTCTTTCTCACCGTTAGGTTAATGCATAAAGTCTCCCAATTAAATGCTAAAACGTAACATACCTCTCCCAGTGAGGATTCCTGCTATACACGGGCCCCTGCATGGCAGGCAGGTCCCTTCAGGCTTCCCTATAAAGATGAGGAGGGTGATGCCTCCTTCCTTTCGATTGCTGTTGAGTTAAGCCCATATTCTGCATTGAACGGAGGCAGAAACTTGGGAGTATCATTTAGGAACTCAAAATAATTGAGAAGATTCTCAGTCATAATGAGCATCACTCATTAGTCCAAAGCTCCCACAGTCGGAGTGGAAGGAGAGGGTTGAGTGATGAAAAGTTGAGAGTTTTCTTCATCATTCCTTTAAGTCTGAAACCAGACATTCTAGCTTTGAAATACCTTTTTCTGAGTATCTATAGGAATGCTCTATGAGGATCAGTGTTACTGTTCAAAATTGTTTAATATGGTGATGTGATGAACACCAACCAGCTCAGGCTACATGATCACATATGCAGGTCACCTGAGCTCATCAAGCTGCCAGTTGACAGAGATGTGCATTGTTGGACTAGCAAGAGAATTGGATGGTCCCCTGATGTATGTTTTCCTAGCACCTAACACTTCAGCTGTCATAACCCTCACTCAACATCTTTGTGATTATTTGTGTAACAATTTTCCTCCCCCATAGGCTATAATCTGTGTGAAAACAGACCTTGTCTCCCTGGATCACAGCTATATCCACCAAGGCCTGGCACAATGCCTGGCATTCCGTAGGCACTGATGAATGAATGAGAAATGGATTGATGATGGATGGATGGATCGATGGATGGATGAATGGATGGAGCTCAGTGTGTTCATTTTGTGGTCTTACATTCATTTTCCAAAGAAAACGTATTAGGAGTAGCATGCTGACACAATGTGGAATTGGGGAGAAATTGCCTTTCCTCCAATTTAGTTGAAGAAAGTCTTACAAGTAACTTTTAGACATTTCCAAAGAGTGATGACCATATTTTCCTGATTAACTTTCCTTTCTATGAGCGCTTTATTTAGTGAAATTTCACTTCTGATATTTTCTTCTGTCTTCTTTCATTCTAGTCTGTATTCTAAGTTTGATTTATTATTTGTTGTTTTTGTTGCTATAATGTCCCAGTATCTGTGGCAATGGGCTGTTTATGCATTTTACCTGAAGAAACTGCATAATTGTCACACCTACCCAAGATGCCATTGAGATATATATGATGCATTCTTTTGGGCTGTCATAACAGAATCCCACCAACTGGGTGGTTTAAGCAACAGAAATTTATTTTCTCGCAGTTCTGGAGGCTGGAAGTCCAAGATCAAGGTACCCCAAAGTTAGGTTTCTGGTGAGGGCTCTCTTCCTGGCTTGCAGTCAGCCGCCTTCTTGCTGTGTCTTCACATGTTGTTGTTCACATGGAGAGAGAGAGAAAGAGCAAGTTCTCTGGTGTCTTCTTATAAGGACACTAGGCCTGGATTGGATTAAGGCCCTATTATTAGGACCTCATTTAACCTTAATTATCTCCTTAATAATCTTGTTTACAAATACAGTCCCATTGAGGGCTAGGGCTTCAACACAGGAATTTGGGGAGAAGGCAACTCAGTCCATAATACGTGACAAATGGAATTCCTAAGACATTCCAAATTCTTTGCCTTTGGCTCCTCTAGCGTTGCCCATCACCCTATGTGCATGTGCAGGGCTTATCCATATACCCTTTCAGGCTGAACAGATGCTGTGTCCTGCAGCCACTGGAAAGTCCAAGGTAAAATTTCTATTTTGGTAACAACTGTTATTAAAAGATGAAGAGTGCCTTTCTAGTGGGTTTGTGTCCAGACCCTGAATCTGTGTGCCCTGTTTTGAAATAGAACATTATGTGGAAACATTGATCAGATGGGTATCAAGCATTCTGCCCAGTTTTCTATGACTTGGTTTGGAGAATGGACTGACCCAAACCTTCAGAAGAGAGCCCCCAGGGGCTTTCAAGAGGCTGGGGAGGATGTATAACCATCCTATGTGGAAAGAAAGCCATTTTCCTCTACCTCCCCTCTGACTTCCACCTCCTCCCAGGTTCTCCTCACCTGTGCAACTGTTGCCTAGCTTCCAGAAGCACAGCAAGAGGCTGCTGGCTTCCTCTTCTCTTTTTTATGTTCAGGTAGAGCTGAAACCATCAAGCAGGAGGGTGTGTTGTTGACTTGGAGTGGACAGTCCCACCAAAGTCATGTCTGCCTTTGGCTCGGCCACAACTCTGGGACTGAGTGGTGGGGAAGTGGGAGGAGACATCACCACCTCTGGCATCTTGAGAATGGACATTCCCTGGTGCAAGTGAACTGGGCTCACAGTTTCTCAAATGCCCATGATTAAAGAAAAAATGCGCCATACTGCATAGATAGGATTGAGTCTGTTCTCCATTATGTATAAACTTCTCCATTATCATATATGAATCCAAGAGGCATGGTGAAATGCAATTTACATTTCTATTATTAATTACCAGTTTCTTTGTTCTGTAAAGGTGTTCTTCTACATCCATCAACTCAGAGGATATTATGATTTCCATATCGATCATTTAAAATGCACCAAAATCAAAAAGTAATAAGATTTCACGTTCATGATGGTTTTTCTTTTCCCACAGGAGTGAATTCTACCCATGACGATATCCTATTCTTGCTTCAGAAAGGAATAAACCTTTAAAAAGAAATGAGTGGTTGTCCCAGTTACAGAAATGGATTTTTTAAAGCCCCAAGCTTGCGATCATTACCATTTGTGGATAGAAACATGGCAGAGGGGTTTTCAATAAAAGTTATACCCCTAAACAGATAACCTTGCTGCAAAAGAAACTTCATGCTTTGCTCAGAGACAGGTGTCTTGCTAAAATTACTTCTCTGTTTTCTGTTCCTTCACAGTGGAGATGCCATCGCCTTTGAAAAATCTACTAATCATAACAGCATTATCCAACAGGAAGCAACAGTGAGTGTTGAATCAAATAGACTTACTATAATAGACCCAGACCCAGCAATGCCAGTGATTGCTTTATCTGATCCAGCTATTTTTCTGTGTGTAATGTTCTTACTCTGGGTAGCCCCTAACCGTTCACCCATCTGACCACGTATGTTCAGTGCGCCAAGACAGACATAGTCTCTGTCCTTAAGGGACCTACTGTTCGGCTGCACATTCCCTGCTTCACTGTGTTTCTTCAGCTGAAATTAAAAAGGATACATAGGCTGTTGGCAATAAATGTGTCTGAAGCGTCTCCCTATTCCAGTTACAGCTCTTTGAATTAGGACACCAGAACTGTGAATAACTAATGTATGACATCATGAGTTGATTTTATTTTAGTGGGCCAAAACGATATGATAGTACTTGGATACTGTCTTAGTGCGGGCTGCAAATTACCATTGACAGAATGGCTTCCACAACAAACATTTATTTCTCACAGTTGCAGAGGTTGGAAGTCCCAGGTGCCAGCGTGGCCAGGTTACGGGAGGGCCCTGTTTCAGGTTGCAGACGACTTCTCATTGTGTCTCACGTGGCGGAAAGAGAGGGAACAAGCACTAATCTCATTCATGAGAGCTCCACTTTTGTGACCTAATTACGCCCAAAGGCCCCACCTCCAAATACCATCACTGGGATTAGGGTTTTTTTGTTGTCGTCGTCGTCGTTTTGAGATGAAATCTCATTCTGTTGCCCTGGCTGGTTCAAGCGGTTATCCTGCCTCAGCCTCCCAGGTAGTTGGGATTACAGGTGCCTGCCACCACACTGGCTAATTTTTGTATTTTTCATAGAGACAGGGTTTCACAAGTTGGCCAGGCTGGTTTCGAACTCCTGGTCTCAAGCGATCTGCCCCCCTCGGCCTCCCAAAGTGCTGGGATTACAGGAGTGAGCCACCACGCCCAGCTGGGATTAGGGTTTTAACATATGACCTGGGCGGGATACCAACATTCTGTCCATAACAGATACTGTCTTGTTGACAAGTGTCGTTGAACAGATAACCTTTTATAAATGTGTTTTGTGACCAGCTTTCATGAGGGGTGAATAGGTTGTGAAAGAACAACTAAAAACAAACAAAGCCCCTCTACTTAAGTAGAACACAGTTTTGTAGTTGGGAAACTAAGCTAGACGTGAAACAATGGGTGCCATGTCGAGTGGGCAGTTCAGGGAACTCCAAATTGGGGGTGGGGGAGAGGGGCTATGGGAGGCAAGAGTGATGAGGGAGCACTGCACTAAAGAGTGCGGTTCCTACTGTTCCTGTGACAAATTAGCACAAACTCAGTGACTTAAAACAACACAAATTTATTACCATACAGCCCTGGAAGTCATCATGCCAACACCATTCTTAGCAGACTAAGATCAGTGTGTTGGCAGAGCTGTGTTCCTTCTGGGCATTCTAGAGAAGAATCCATTCCTTCCCTTTTCCAGATTCTGGAGGTCTCTCCCGTTTCTTGGGGTTCGAGACCAGCCCGGCCAATATGGCAAGCCCCGTCTTCAAAGCCAGCAAAGGCAGGCTGAATCCTCCTCACGCTGCAGTCTCTCTGGCTCCCTGCAGCTGGGAAAGGTGGCTCTCTCTAAAGTACCTTTATGATGATGTGAGGCCACTTGGATAAGGCAGGAAAACCTCCCGTCTCAAGGTCCTTAACCTTAATCACATCTGTAAGGTCCCTTTTGCCATGCAAGGGAACAGAGTCATAGGTTCCAGGGATTAGGACATAGACATTTTTGGGGTGCAGAGGCCTGATTCTGCATGTCACACCGCCCTTGAGCTGGTCCTGGAGGGGGTCGCTGGCTCCTCTCTTAGGAGGGTGTTCATTTTGAAGGTGTAGCCTGCATTGGAGCCAGGAGGTGATGACAAACGTGTGTGGAACCCAGCGTGCATATGCTGGGGAGCAGTGCACTGGGCGAGGTAGATGGAGAGGACCAGAGGGCACAGAGCTTGTCGATGCTAGGCAGAGAACTTGGATTTTACCCGGGAGACCGTGGGGCACCATCGAGGCATCTTCAGAAGGAGAGTAACAGGATACATTTGTTTTGGGGGCAGTAATTCTGGGAACAGTGTCTTCAAGGATGCAGGAAGGATCAAAGGCATTCAGGAGAATTGATGGAGTAACCCAGGGGTGGTAGATGGTGCCTGCTGGAGCAGGTGATGGTGGGAAGGCATCACACATCAGACTCCCAGGGCCCGACACCTAGTGCATGCTCACTAAAGAATGAGTACATGAATGGTAGCATGTATCTCGAATGACATTTCTTGGGTCTATCGAAAATCTCAAACTGCATTTAATATACCTAAAGAATCTACGTAGAATTTCTCATTTTTTTCTTTCTTTTTTTGGAGACGGAGTCTTGCTCTGTCGCCCAGGCTGGAGTGCAGTGGCCGGATCTCAGCTCACTGCAAGCTCCACCTCCCAGGTTTACGCCATTCTCCTGCCTCAGCCTCCCGAGTAGCTGGGACTACAGGCGCCTGCCATCTCGCCCCGGCTAGTTTTTTGTATTTTTTAGTAGAGATGGGGTTTCACCGTGTTAGCCAAAATGGTCTCGATCTCTTGACCTTGTGATCCGCCCGTCTCGGCCTCCCAAGTTTTTTTTTTTTTTTTTGAGACGGAGTCTCGCTCTGTCGCCCAGGCTGGAGTGCAGTGGCACAATCTCGGCTCACTGCAAGCTCCGCCTCCCAGGTTCTCGCCATTCTCCCGCCTCAGCCTTCGGAGTAGCTGGGACTACAGTGCTGGGATTACAGGATTGAGCCACCATGCCCGGTCTTATTTTTTTCTTTGTCATTTTTCAGGTATAGCTTTTTTTGGATACATATTTGTCATTATGCAGTATTTATTTATTTATTTTACTTTTTAGAGACAAGGTCTTGCTGTTTTGTCCAGGCTGGAGTGCAGTGGCACGATCCCAGTTCACTGGAGCCTCCAACTTCTAGGCTTAAGCCATCCTCTCACCTCAACCTCCTGAGTATCTAGGACTACAGGTGTATGTCACCATGCCCAGAAATGGGTTTTTTGTTTTTGTTTTTGTTTTTTTGTTTTGTTTTAATTTTTTTGTAGGCTCTTACTATGTTGCCCATGCAGGTCATGAACTCCTGGCCCCAGGCAATCCTCCTGCCTCAGCCTCCAAAAGTTCTGGGATTGCAAGCATGAGCCACCACACTCAGCACAGTATTTATTTAAAAGTTGGTGGATTTTTAAAGACTGATACACAATAGATGTATATATTTTCTGGATACACGTGATATTTTGATACATTTGTATACTGTGTAAAGATCAAGTCAGTATAATTGGGATACCTATTGCCTTAAACAGGTATCTTTTCTTTATCTGGAGGCAGCCAAATGATTCTCGTCTGGGTATTTGAAAATATCAAATAGATTTTTGTCAACTATAGTAACCCTACTGATTGATCAAAGCCTAGGTCTCATCTCTTCTGACTGACTGACTGTACCCACGGATCAACTTCTCTGCATCCCCTTCTTTGCTTTGTTAAGTTGTTTCCACACTGGAATTCCTCAGCATGCTTCCTGAATGCCTTCTGCTGCAGAGAATCTTCTGCAGGGATCCACACTTTAGTGGCTCTGTACTCTAGTTTTACTTTAGGTTTCTGGTTGTTTATGTTGTAAAGAAATATTTCAATTTATGATTTTAAAAATATTGTTTGTGAAAGACCAATTCTTTTCACAGTTTCTAATGAAAGGATTATGCCTATAAGTAATGTCTATGGAGGAAGAGACCTCAGGGAATTGACTTCAGGAAATCATGAATTTGCTCTTTATTATGTTGTGTAATAAAACACTTTTATATTCTCCCTGTAATCATTTCTTGAATATCTTAACAGTACATTGTCAGATGTTTTCTTCTGAACAGGTGAAATGGTATTATATGTGTCATGGTGAAATGTAGAGATTTCTGTAGCATTCGGCAAAGAGCTGGCTGCCTAAGGCTGCGGTTCTCAGCATGGGCATGCAGAAGGCTCAGTAGGGAGGCTGGTTATACATCTGGAGTTCTCGTCTCATCAGACTCACCAGAGGCCTGGGAACATGGATCTCAAGTGCCCCAAGGGATTCTGATGTGTTTGAGAATGCTGCTTTGGGAATACCAGCAGTAAGACTCAGAGAACACTGACATAACCAGGAGGTCAGAGTGTGAGTGCACTGGAAAATACGGATATAGTTGGGGTCTTGCAGTATGAGAGGTTAGCCCAGAGTTGAAATTGAGGATTCCTCAGTTCTCTAACAGAAGCACCTATGAACAGGCCAATGAGCTTCACGGAATAGCGCCATCCTTCCATATGATCAACTTGAGCATCACCCATACCCATATACGAGAAGACCTATCTTCTTTTTTTTTCCTGTTTCAAATTTTTTTTTTATTATACTTTAAGTTCTAGGGTACGTGTGCACAACGTGCAGGTTTGTTACATGTGTATATATGTGCCATGTTGGTTTGCTGCACCCATCAACTCGTCATTTACATTAGGTATTTCTCCTAATGCTATCACTCCCCCAGCCCCCCACCCTGACAAGCCCCGGTGTGTGATGTTCCCTGCCCCGTGTCCAGGTGTTCTCATTGTTCAGTTCCCACCTATGAATGAGAACATGCAGTGTTTGGTTTTCTGTCCTTGCGATAGTTTGCTCAGAATGATGGCTTCCAGCTTCATCCATATCGCTACAGAGGACACGAACTCATCCTTTTTTATGGCTGCATTAGTGTTCCATAGTGTGTATGTGCCGCATTTTCTTAATCCAGTCTATCACTGATGGTCATATGGGTTGGTTCCAAGTCTTTACTGTTGTGAATAGTGCCTCAATGAACATATGTATGCATGTGTCTTTATAGCAGCATGATTTATAATCCTTTGGGTTTATACCCAGTAATGGGATGGCTGGGTCAAATGGTATTTCTAGTTCTAGATCCTTGAGGAATCGCCACACTGTTTTCCACAATGGTTGAACTAGTTTACACTCCCACCAACAGTGTAAAAGCGTTCCTGTTTCTCCACATCCTCTCCAGCACCTGTTGTTTCCTGACTTTTTAATGATCACCATTCTAACTGGTGTGAGATGGTATCTCATTGTGGTTTTGATTTGCATTTCTCTGATGGCCAGTGATGATGAGCATTTTTTCATGTGTCTGTTGGCTGCATAAATGTCAAGAAGACCCATCTTCTGATAACTCCGAATAAAGCCAGTGTTCTAAAATGTGGTGTCAGTGAGGCTTAGACAGCACCCAATGGAGAGACCCCTTTGAGCTGTCCCCTCTGTGTTCCTGCTTTATGTATTTATGTAGACATCTATACCCCTACGTCATTCCAACAGTATTAACGAGGGGAGTTTTAATGTGGCATCTCCATAATATTGTGTGCATAGTATGCATTTTCTCCAGGGAGAGAGTCAGTTGCTTTCATCAGATTATCAAAGAGGTTCAGAATCAACAGAGTTATGAAGGACAGACTTTAGGGCACCAAGAGGACAGTTGAGCATGCTGTCTAAAGTTGCGTGATCCTCAGTGAAGTACTGGTATATACTGGGGCATCGGAGAGGAGGAAGACACAGTGGTGCCTGTTGTCTGGTGTGTGCAGCACAGCGTGTGATGGTGGCGGAGCTCACTCCTCCTCCAAAGGGTGGGCACAGGTGATCAGAGAAGCTGCCCTGCCCTCAGATGTCTGATAGACAGAAACGTACCAAAACCCACAAAAGCAATTCTATAAGTGAGTAGCTTAGTGAGGCTTAGGGTGCATAAGGACTGGGCAGGCTAGGGATGGAATGCTGACCTTGGAACTATAGGGTCAGAGAGCAGGTCATGAGGTTGGAGAGAAAATGAAAAGTCACAGTCTGGCGTAGCAGGGTTGGCAGCTCAGTTTTTGACTTGGAGGAATTCTTTCATCCTACTTTATTGTAAGGGAAATTATTCAAAAGCAGTCTGTGGAAACGCTGATGAAATCATTTCAAATAAAATGGATACCCTTTATTCAGACCAGGAGGAGCCCTCATGCCTCCCCGTGCCCAGAGGGGACAGCAGCATGAGTGACACAGGGAGGCAGGGAGGAATGTCACACTTGCTTTCTGCCACCTTTCTTCCTCCTTCCCATCCTATAATTGGTTCTTTTTTTTTTTTTTTTCCTGAGATGAAGTTTTGCTCTTTGTCGCCCAGGCTGGAGTGCAGTGGCACGATCTTGGCTCAAGCAATTCTCCCGCTTCAGCCTCCCGAATAGCTGGGATTACAGGCACCCGCCACCACGCCCAGCTAATTTTTGTATTTTTAGTAGAGACGGGGTGTCACCGTGTTGACTACGCTGGTCTTGAGCTACTGACTTCAAGTGATCCACCCGCCTCTGCCTCCCAAAGTGCTGGGATTGTAGGGCATGAGCCACCATGCCAGGACCTGTAATTGGTTCTTCTAAAGGAAAGTCCATGCTCCTCATTTTCCTTGTTGGCAACAGCCCGGAGATTTCTCATACAGCCAATCCTTGTTATGATATAGGAAGGATGACCCAAACAGGGTATGATTTTATTTCAAGGAGGAACAATTACATGGACAAGGGTTGTAGAAGTGTATTTGTGATACTAAATAATTCATAGATAATAGTCTTATTGTACATTGCTACAGAGGATTTATAAATAGATGATCCCAAGAGAGATACATTTGGTAATATATTAAATCCTGTCCCTTCCCTGATGGCCATCGTTCATAGAATTATAGACAAAAATTAGCAGCATTTGGAATAAAATAGGAGAGGAAAGCTGCTGGAATCAGTAATGTGTGCAGAGGTATGGCTAAAAGGTTACATACCATATTAACTTAGAGTAGTGTGATCATAAGATGATTTATATGCCAAGAAAGTATTTTATTTTAAAGACATAATCCATTGCACAAATGATTTTTAGTGTGAAGATCATTCACCAATGAAGAGAGACCCAGTTGGATCCCCTTTGTCTGAATTCAGGAGATGTCCATTTTTGGAGCAAGAGCTGGCAAAGAAATACTCTTGTAATGTGGTAGGTTTGCACTCATGGGGCGATTAACCTTTCATGCTGTGTGATGCTTAGGGCGGTAAATAGCTGTCTCTTGTGCCTGTGGTCATAGTTGTGTCACATGGAATAATGTTTGCCTTTGCCGCACACATGAGGACCAGCAACCTTCCCTGGCTTGATGGTGCTCATAAAGTTTAGGGTTCCTATCACATCCTACGGCAAGGCTCCCCCTGGGACTGCTGCTTCCCCAAGACAAAGAAAGGAACAGATACATGGATTTTCTAGAAATTAGGGCTGGAGAATTATGGAGGGGAAAAATTGAAGTTTAGAAAAAATCATGTCAACATTTGTTGGCCTTTGTAGTGGTAGAATAAATCTGCAAGTAAGAGTTATGACATTGAAATGAAAGCTACATGAGCTACCAGCTTATAAGGTCTGCATTCATTTATAGAAACAAACAAAAAATATGCTATGGCCCAAGTGAAGAGCCCAGCTATTGTCATTTGAGAACTGCGACAAGAGCGGCCTCTGAGAGCTTTAGAAAAGTCTGTGAGGATCAGTTCATTTCTGAAATGGCCCACAAGCTGAAATAATTTTCCATATTCTTCCTAGATGGCCTTCCTTGCTGATGAATACTGCAACTATTGTCGAGACATTTTACGAAACGTGAGGAACCAAGAACTTGAGAGGGTAGGGTTTTATCTATAAAATACAAGCATTTATGACTCATTATTCATCATTTTTATTTGAAGAGACCCCATCAACAGATGTCCAGTGGTAGCCCACTGCACTGAAGTACTTACATGCTATGCACCTTTGTCGTAGTTGTTGAGTTCTTGAAGGTGACATTGATATTCAGTGTAATCAGTTGGAAATTCTCCAAGGTGCTAATCCAGATAACTTTAGGCTCTAATACAAATTCAGCTATTTTTTAGATCCTAATTCCGCTCATTTTGAATAAAGTATTAGTAATAAAATTCACCCTGGAATTTTCAGTGGTGCTGAAGAGCCATTTTATTGATATGCACTAACTGAAGATGGAGTAGGACTTTGCAGCTGAGTGATCTGGCATGGGTATTGTCACGATTGGATTTTATCCTAGAATTGGCTGTGGAAAACATGAATAGATCTTTTAGCTATTCTGAGTTTCATCTTCTGCAGTGTGAGATGAAAATCCAAGGAAACAAGTGCACATTCAAATGAGAATATTTTCCTGATGCTTTAGTATATTCTAAGCACTTCAACTTTGGGTGATAACGTTCATTCAGCATGATTGCATTTACTACCTACTCGGCGTAAAGCATTCTAGTGAGGGAAAGACCAAGATGCCTTCAGGATGGCCCCTGTCCTGTTGATGCAATGTTACAAATGTCCATCCACACTGGATATCTGACATATTCCTTTCCTTCTTCACTTACTCATCAAATACGTATTTAATTCCCACCCCGTGACCAACACCATTACCAGGACTAGGAAAGTATTCTCCATAAGGCTTGAGAAGTTAGTAGTCTGGTAATGAAAGGAGCAATGTTACCCAATAAATATGATGCAATGTGGAAAGTTCTAGAATAGCTGCATGATTAGACTATTCTGGGTGCCCAGAGAAGGCCAGGGAGTGCTTCCACAGCAGGCCACGTTGCTGCTGACTCTAGTAGGAAAGGCAGAGGTGCAATAGACAGAAAATGGGGTAGGAGAGGGATTCCAGGTAGAACCCACAGTGCAGGTAAAGACAGCATGATGTTCACAGGCATGATGTGACAAAAAGGTCACTATGACTATATTTTATTATTTCTTTTCTTTTCTTTTTTTTTGAGACGCAATCATGGTCTGTTGCCCAGGCTGGAGTTCAGTGGTGCCATCTCGGCTCACTGTACCTCCACCTCCTGAGTTCAAGCGATTCTCCTGCCTCAGCCTCCCGAGTAGTTGGGACCTACAGGCGCCCACCACCACGTGATGCGGCTAATTTTTTGTATTTTCAGTAGAGACAGGGTTTTACTATGCTGACCAGGCTGGTCTCAAACTCCTGACCTCAGGTGATCTGCCCACCTCGGCCTCCCAAAGTGCTGGGATTACAGCCGTGAGCCACTGCGCCCAGCCTAGATTTTATTGTTTCTAAAGAAGAGAAGCCAGAGGGGAGGTGGGAAAGTAGGCTGATGCCAGAAAGGGCCTTGGATGCCCCAGGAAGAACTCTGACTTATTGAGAAGACAGTGGGGGAGCAGTGACTATAGGGCTTGGCCGTCGTGGAACAGAGAGGCAGCAAGGAGGTTTTGTCACAGTTGAGGTGAGAAGCGACAAGGGTCGGTTCTGAGGCAGTGACAGTGATATCAGAGAGAAATGGGTAGGTTAGAGAAATATTTCAGAGGACAGCGCAACAGGTTTGGTGACTTGGACGCGGTGGTGAGGGGTGAGCAGAGGTAGGTCTGTGGTGGTGGCTCCACCCAGACCCCCCTTCCCCAAAGCTCCATGCTCCAAGGTTCCCAGCCTGAGAGAACAGGGATTACTACACTCTGTTGTGTTTTTTGGAGTCTCTTTGGAGAAGTCTCTAGAATTCATGCCCTGATAACAGGATTTTAAATCAGGGCCTGTGGCTAAGTAATTCAGGAGTTGACCCTAACTTCCTTGACGACCTACGCATGGGGCCAGCGCCTTGTCTAGTGTCACTGGCAGGTCCTAGCACCAGGACCAGGGGAGATAACAGCAAGGTTGTGATGGCTCGCAGTATCTGAGCCTGTGGAAATCCCAGACAGGCAAGAGTCTCTATTGGCTGCAAAGCTGATCAGTCACCTGGTTCAAGAACGGAAACTGAAAAGTCAACATGGGAAAAAACAGAAAAGAGGAGCCGCCATTTTGATGCTCCACGAAGTTGTCCACATAAGTCTTTAGAGAAGGCTCCTGTGTAGAACCACACCAGTCCCCTTTTCCTTCCACAGTCGTTAGGCGACTTCTAACTTGATGGCAAGGAGGAGGTCTCGTAGATTAAGTACTGTCACACCTCTCTCTGAGCGGAAAAACGATTGAGGCAGTCAGTCAGTCAGTCAGTCAATGAACGTTTGTTCTCTCGGCTGTGCCCTGTGGCCCAGTCCTCATCCTAGTATAATCAGCTGGGGCCCCCTTGTGGTCAGAAACAGCTTCCCTTCTAGAAACTGCCTCAAGAAAATATTAATAATGTTCTACATTATCTCATCCAACTGGCAGGTGCTTTCAGATGGGTTGTTGGAAAGAATTCTATCAAAATACAGCTTGGAAAAGCTGAGAGGCAAAGCTTTACACGTACTGGAACAAAATTCATCCCATTGTCATCCGGGGCTGAGGAAGTATCTATGGGAGGGTTAGTCTTGTGAGGTGTAAAAAGAGTTTTGGCGATACGCTCTGTTACTTACCCCAGGTGGAGGACTTGCTTACTTCCTTCTGGAAGTCTCTGCAGCAAGACACAGTCATGCTGATGTCATTGCCTGACGTGTGCCAGCTCTTTAAATGTTACGACGTCCAGCTGTACAAGGTAGGAGGACACGTGAGTCTCTAGGGTATATCCACTGCAGAAATTGCCGGCAAATGCTGGGTTTGGACCCACAGCTCCACCTCTCTGCAGTCCCCATGGTCCTCTCAGGAGTGAATAGCGGGATGTGTGGACCAGGAGCCCTTTGAGCTCTGCCTGACACTCAGTTTTCGTTTGTGAATTACCTCATGGAAACCAAAAGCCAATGCACATAGTGACCTCTGGTTCCACACCAGTGAAGTCCGAGTTGAGTGGAAGTTCTCTCTCTGGGAATTTCTGGAAAATAAGACATTCTAAAATGAATAATTGGAATAATTTTGTAATACGCATAACTGCCAGGGTTTTTGTTTTGCTTTGCTTTGGTTGAACCTCTATCTCTAAAGTGATTGTATTTGGAGGGTTGTATTTGCAGGGTCAGGTCTGTATCTTTTCTGGGTTAAAAATGTGTTCTCCTTCAGCGAGTCACAAGCCTTACCTTTTATTTGAGTTTTTTTTTTTTGTTTTTTGTTTTGTGTTTTTGTTTTTTTTTTTTTTTTTT